>NC_089518.1:13409573-13539573 GCF_963924715.1 Thunnus thynnus
AACATTTCACATTCTAGAATGGAACAATCACATTCCAGAATGGAACTTATCACATTCTAGAATGGAACATATCACATTCCAAAATGGAACTTATCACATTCCAGAATGGAATACTTGCTATCACAATCACATTCCAGAATGGAACATACCACATTCCAGAATGGAACATATCACATTCCAGAATGGAACATACTACATTCCAGAATGGAACATATCACATTCTAGAATGGAACAATCACATTCCAGAATGGAACATATCACATTTTAGAATGGATCAATCAAATTCTAAAATGGAACAATCAAATTCCAGAATGGAACATATCATGTTCCAGAATGGAATACTTGCTATCACAATCACATTCCAGAATGGAACATACCACATTCCAGAATGGAACATACCACATTCCAGAATGGAACATACTACATTCCAGAATGGAACATATCACATTCTAGAATGAAACATATCACATTCTAGAATGGAACAATCACATTCCAGAATGGAACTTATCACATTCTAGAATGGAACATATCACATTCCAGAATGGAACTTATCACATTCCAGAATGGAATACTTGCTATCACAATCACATTCCAGAATGGAACATACCACATTCCAGAATGGAATACTTGCTATCACAATCTCATTCCAGAATGGAACATACCACATTCCAGAATGGAACATACCACATTCCAGAATGGAACATACTACATTCCAGAATGGAACATATCATGTTCCAGAATGGAATACTTGCTATCACAATCACATTCCAGAATGGAACATACCACATTCCAGAATGGAACATACCACATTCCAGAATGGAACATACTACATTCCAGAATGGAACATATCACATTCTAGAATGGAACATTTCACATTCTAGAATGGAACAATCACATTCCAGAATGGAACTTATCACATTCTAGAATGGAACATATCACATTCCAGAATGGAACATACTACATTCCAGAATGGAACATATCACATTCTAGAATGGAACAATCACATTCCAGAATGGAACATATCACATTTTAGAATGGATCAATCACATTCTAAAATGGAACAATCAAATTCCAGAATGGAACATATCATGTTCCAGAATGGAATACTTGCTATCACAATCACATTCCAGAATGGAACATACCACATTCCAGAATGGAACATACCACATTCCAGAATGGAACATACTACATTCCAGAATGGAACATATCACATTCTAGAATGGAAGATATCACATTCTAGAATGGAACAATCACATTCCAGAATGGAACTTATCATGTTCCAGAATGGAATACTTGCTATCACAATCACATTCCAGAATGGAACATACCACATTCCAGAATGGAACATACTACATTCCAGAATGGAACATATCACATTCTAGAATGGAACATTTCACATTCTAGAATGGAACAATCACATTCCAGAATGGAACTTATCACATTCTAGAATGGAACATATCACATTCCAAAATGGAACTTATCACATTCCAGAATGGAATACTTGCTATCACAATCACATTCCAGAATGGAACATACCACATTCCAGAATGGAACATATCACATTCCAGAATGGAACATACTACATTCCAGAATGGAACATATCACATTCTAGAATGGAACAATCACATTCCAGAATGGAACATATCACATTTTAGAATGGATCAATCAAATTCTAAAATGGAACAATCAAATTCCAGAATGGAACATATCATGTTCCAGAATGGAATACTTGCTATCACAATCACATTCCAGAATGGAACATACCACATTCCAGAATGGAACATACCACATTCCAGAATGGAACATACTACATTCCAGAATGGAACATATCACATTCTAGAATGAAACATATCACATTCTAGAATGGAACAATCACATTCCAGAATGGAATTTATCACATTCTAGAATGGAACATATCACATTCCAGAATGGAACTTATCACATTCCAGAATGGAATACTTGGTATCACAATCTCATTCCAGAATGGAACATACCACATTCCAGAATGGAACATACCACATTCCAGAATGGAACATATCATGTTCCAGAATGGAATACTTGCTATCACAATCACATTCCAGAATGGAACATACCACATTCCAGAATGGAACATACCACATTCCAGAATGGAACATACTACATTCCAGAATGGAACATATCACATTCTAGAATGGAACATTTCACATTCTAGAATGGAACAATCACATTCCAGAATGGAACTTATCACATTCTAGAATGGAACATATCACATTCCAGAATGGAACATACTACATTCCAGAATGGAACATATCACATTCTAGAATGGAACAATCACATTCCAGAATGGAACATATCACATTTTAGAATGGATCAATCACATTCTAAAATGGAACAATCAAATTCCAGAATGGAACATATCATGTTCCAGAATGGAATACTTGCTATCACAATCACATTCCAGAATGGAACATACCACATTCCAGAATGGAACATACCACATTCCAGAATGGAACATACTACATTCCAGAATGGAACATATCACATTCTAGAATGGAAGATATCACATTCTAGAATGGAACAATCACATTCCAGAATGGAACTTATCACATTCTAGAATGGAACTTATCACATTCCAGAATGGAACATACTGCATTCCAGAATGGAACTTATCACATTCCAGAATGGAACTTATCACATTCCAGAATGGAACATGTCACATTTTAGAATGGATCAATCACATTCCAAAATGGAATTCATCATGTTCTAGAATACAACAATCACATTCAAGAATGGTAAAACTAACCTTACGACGCCACAGAAGATGAGGATGCTGCTGCAGACTCGGGCGGCGACGCCACAGAAGAAGAGGATGCTGCTGCAGACTCGGGCGGCGACGCCACAGGGGATGCTGCAGACTCGGGCGGCGACGCCACAGGGGATGCTGCAGACTCGGGCGGCGATGCCACAGGGGATGCTGCAGACTCGGGCGGCGACGCCACAGAAGAAGAGGATGCTGCTGCAGACTCGGGCGGCGACGCCACAGAAGAAGAGGATGCTGCTGCAGACTTGGGCGGTGATGCCACAGAAGAAGAGGATGCTGCTGCAGACTCGGGCGGCGACGCCACAGGGGATGCTGCAGACTCGGGCGGCGACGCCACAGGGGATGCTGCAGACTCGGGCGGCGACACCACAGAAGAAGAGGACGCTGCTGCAGACTCGGGCGGCGACGCCACAGAAGAAGAGGATGCTGCTGCAGACTCGGGCGGCGACGCCACAGGGGATGCTGCAGACTCGGGCGGCGACGCCACAGGGGATGCTGCAGACTCGGGCGGCGATGCCACAGGGGATGCTGCAGACTCGGGCGGCGACGCCACAGAAGAAGAGGATGCTGCTGCAGACTCGGGCGGCGACGCCACAGAAGAAGAGGATGCTGCTGCAGACTTGGGCGGTGATGCCACAGAAGAAGAGGATGCTGCTGCAGACTCGGGCGGCGACGCCACAGGGGATGCTGCAGACTCGGGCGGCGACGCCACAGGGGATGCTGCAGACTCGGGCGGCGACACCACAGAAGAAGAGGACGCTGCTGCAGACTCGGGCGGCGACGCCACAGAAGAAGAGGATGCTGCTGCAGACTCGGGCGGCGACGCCACAGAAGAAGAGGACGCTCCTGCAGACTCGGGCGGCGACGCCACAGAAGAAGAGGATCCCCTGTGGCGTCGCCGCCCGAGTCTGCAGCAGCATCCTCTTCTTCTGTGGCGTCGCCGCCAGAGTCTGCAGCAGCATCCTCTTCTTCTGTGGCGTCGCCGCCCGAGTCTGCAGCAGCATCCTCTTCTTCTGTGGCGTCGCCACCCGAGTCTGCAGCAGCATCCTCTTCTTCTGTGGCGTCGCCGCCCGAGTCTGCAGCATCCCCTGTGGCGTCGCCGCCCGAGTCTGCAGCATCCCCTGTGGCGTCGCCGCCCGAGTCTGCAGCAGCATCCTCTTCTTCTGTGGCGTCGCCGCCAGAGTCTGCAGCAGCATCCTCTTCTTCTGTGGCGTCGCCGCCCGAGTCTGCAGCAGCATCCTCTTCTTCTGTGGCGTCGCCGCCCGAGTCTGCAGCAGCATCCTCTTCTTCTGTGGCGTCGCCGCCCGAGTCTGCAGCATCCCCTGTGGCGTCGCCGCCCGAGTCTGCAGCAGCATCCTCTTCTTCTGTGGCGTCGCCGCCCAAGTCTGCAGCAGCATCCTCTTCTTCTGTGGCGTCGCCGCCCGAGTCTGCAGCATCCCCTGTGGCGTCGCCGCCCGAGTCTGCAGCATCCCCTGTGGCGTCGCTGCCCGAGTCTGCAGCAGCATACTCTTCTTCTGTGGCGTCGACGCCCGAGTCTGCAGCAGCATCCTCTTCTTCTGTGGCATCGCCGCCCGAGTCTGCAGCAGCATCCTCTTCTTCTGTGGCGTCGCCACTCGAGTCTCCAGCATCCCCTGTGGCGTCGCCCCCCGAGTCTGCAGCATCCCCTGTGGCGTCGCCGCCCAAGTCTGCAGCATCCCCTGTGGTGTCGCCGCCCGAGTCTGCAGCAGCCACAGAAGAAGAGGATGCTGCTGCAGCAGGCCGTCCCCCTCAACTTTATGGCTCTGCCTCTGTCCAGCCCCCTGGCCGTCCACCTGGACTCTTATGCTCTGCCCCTGTCTGGCCTCAGACTTTCCACCTGAGTGCCATCTCCCTGGCTCCCAGTGTCCTGGCCATCTGCCTGTGCACCATCTTCCTGGTTCCCCATGTCCTGGCCCTTCCTGAGCACCACCTCCTTTGCTCCCTGCATGCTGGCTACCTACCCCTGCGCCACTTCCCTAGCTACCTGCTCTTTCATGGCCTATGGACTGTCACTTTTGGCCTCCTCCTCCCCCCGTCTTGCGTCGGCCGTCCATCCTGTGTCCCTTGGTGGTGTTTGTGGGACGTCTGGGATCCGTCCCTTAAGGGGGGGGTTCTGTCACATCTTGCCTGGACTTTGGGTGTTTTTTTGGTCTTATGTTGTGACCTGTGGGGTCTCCTGGTTTTGCACGTCTGTTTAGTCCCTCAGTTCATAGGGTTTTCTTGTATGATTTGGGTGGTGGCTTTTAGAGGATTGAATCATTAGTTTGTTGGGTTGTGTGCTTGGGTTTGTGTTTGTGCTTGGTTTTGGATGGGTTAGTATAGATGGCACTGAGTTTGTTTTCTGGGTTTTTCTTCTGTTTCCCTTGTGTGTTCATGTGCTCCTCCACACCTGCCCTGCATTTGGACTCCTTAGCCCTGCCCTGCTGTCTTCCCCACACCTGCCCTGTGTTAGCCTCGTCAGCCCTGCCCCGCTCCCTGTGTGTCCTCAGCCAATCAGCTCCCTGTATGTTCATTCCCCTCTCGAGTTCTCCACCCATCTCCCCACGTGCACCTCATCTCCTTGTTAGTTCAGTTTCTTTAAGTTCGGGTTTTCTGTTCAGTCTTTGTTGGATCATTTTGTGTTGTTCCTTCTGCTAGTTCTGTTCAGCCCTGTTTACCTGTCCGTGACCATCCACAATTAAAAGAGTTTTTCATCATATCTGCATTCCGGCCTCTGCGTTTGGGTCCACTCCTGCTTCCCCGAGCCTGACACTTTAAATCCTTCATGTTCCTGTCTGTCTTCTTCCTACCTCTCCCATCCCATCTTCCTTCATTTTCCTCTCCACTTTTTCTATCCTTCATCTCTTATTCTATGATTTTCAAGCCTTTCCATCTTTCATCTCCTTCTCCGGTCCACCCTTTCTCTCCTTCATCCTCCACCCTTAACATCTCCACTCTTCCTCTCCACTTTCCCTCATACTCCTTCCATCCTCATTATTTCTTTTCCCTCTTCACCCTTTCTTTTATTTCCTATCCTTTACATCTCCATGCTTCTTATCCTTAATCTTGTTTCCTATACCTTTTCACCCTCTACCTATCCTGCTCCTTTACCTTCCTCTCTATTCTTTCTCTCCTTAATCCCTCTGTTTCACCCATCCACTTTTCCTTTCCTTCATATTCTATCATCTTCCACCGTTTTATCTTTAAACTTAGTTTTTTTTAGTGTGGAGATGTAAAAGAGGAAAAAGGATAGAAAGGCTGGAGAGAAATGAAGACACAGGAGAGGCTGGGTGGAAGAAAGGAAGATGAAGGAGTAGGATAGGTAAAAGAAAAGAGTGAAAGGTTGAAGAGGAAAAGGAAAGAATGTGGAAGATGGAAGGGAAAGTAAGAAGAATGAAGGACAGGAAGAGAGGAGATGTTAAGGCTGGAGGATGAAGGAGAGAAAGATGGAAAGGGTTGAGAATCTTAAGGATAAGAGATGAAGGATACAAAGAAATGAGAGAAAGGCCGAGAGATACAGGAAGAATGATGAAGATAGGAAAGGTTGAGGCCAGAAGAAGGAGGATGAAAGACAGGAACATAAAGAATGAATTAAATAGCTGATGTTGAGAAATAGAGAAAGGAATATGATGAAGGGAAAGGGAGGGAAATGAATAAGAGGACGAGATGTAAAGGATAGATAGAAGGAGAACAGAGGTGGATGACAGAGGGAGGAAGATGTAGGAGAGGAAACGTTGATGAGAGACAGGGAGATGAAGAAATGAAGGAAAATTAAATTAAATTAAAAATCCCTTCCATCCATGAAGGATGGAAAGGGAAGAGGTAAAGGAAAAAAGATGTAAGGAAAGGAAGGAAAATGGACAGGAAGGACGGGAGAGCAAGAGGAAAAATAGAAAGGATGGAGAGGTAAAAGGAAGAGAGGTGAAGGACAGGAAGAATGGAGTGTTAAAAAGGAAGGAAGACAGAGATAGAGAGAGGGATCTCTACATTTTCATGAAATGAGGAGGATATAAAAAGATGAGATGGCATAGAGAAAGAGTGGATGATTAAAAGGAAATGGGGATGAAGGTAGAGGGATAAAGAAAAGACAGGATGGAAGAAGGAGAAAGACAAAAGATGAAAGAGGAAGAGTAGATCAGTTAGGGAGCAACATAAAGTTTAATGAATGAAAGATGGAAAGTGACTGGGAAGAGAAACAAGAGGAAAGGTAGATGTGAAAGACTGAGAAAGATGCAGGTGAGGAAAAGTAAAGAAAGGAGAACAGGAAAGGTGAAGACGGAAAAGAACAGAGTTGAAAAAGAAAAAAGGTGGATTGAGAGAGAAAGATAAAGGAGTGGAAGAGTGTAATTTTACAGAAAATAAGATAGAGATGGGAGAGGGTCCTACATCTCCATGATAGAAATGAAGGTTATGAAGGAAAATGAAGGAAGTTGAAAGAGACAAAAGTTGGATGGAGGAAGATGTAGGAGAGGAACAGTTGAGGGGAGAGAGAGAAGGAAGGGAAAGGTGGAGACGTAAAGGAAAGAGGAGGAAAATTACAGAAATGGCTGAAAGTAGGTAAAGGAGAGAAAGGATGGAGAGGAATAAGAGAAGAGGGAGGAGCTGGGTGATAGCAGGTAGAGTGATATAGGAAACAAGATTAAAGTTAGGAAGAGTGGAGATGTAAAAGAAGAAAAAGGATAGAAAGGCTGGAGAGGTAAATGAAGGAATGTGGGAGGATGATGAAAGGAACATGGAAGAGGAAAACAAACATGAAGGAGAGAAAAAGTGGAGGAGAGATGAAGGGATGGATGGATGGGAGAGGAAGGAAGAAGAAGGACAAGAACATGAAGGATTTAAAGGATAGAGTGGAAAGAAGAAAGATGAAGCTTGGATGGGAGGGAGAGGAAGATTTAGGAAAGAAAAAGTTGACAGGAGAAAGGGAGATGAGAGGAAGGGTGGAAAGGAAGAATTAGGGACAGAAAGGAGGGATGGTTAACAGAAAACAGTAAACAGAAATTGCTCTTATCCATGAATGATAGAAAGGATAGAGAGGGAAAAGAAAAAACAATGGATGTATAGCAGAGGAAGGAAGAAAGAAAGAAAGGAAAATCAAGTGAAGAAGGATGGGAGAGAACCCTACTTCACATCCATGAAGGATAGAAAGGCTGAGAGAAAAACTAAGGAAGTTCAAAGATACAAACAGGGGGATTAAGGAGAGAAAGGATAGAGAGGAAGATGAAGGAGCAGGATAGGTAGAGGGTAGAATGCTATAGGAAACAAGAATAAGGATAGGAAGCATGGAGATGTAAAGGATAGAAAATAAAAGAAAGGGTGAAGAGGAAAAGGAAGGAATGTGGAGGATGGAAGGAGTATGAAAGGGAAAGTAAGAAGAATGACGGAGAGAAAGAGAGGAGATGTTAAGGGTGGAGGATGGAGAGAAATTGGAGAAGGAGATGAAAGATGGAAAGAGTTGAAAATTGAAGAATGAGAGATGAAGTGGAGGAAAATGAAGGAAGATGAAGAGAAAGGGTGGATGTTAAAGAATAGTGTAAAAGTAAAGTTAGGAGTGTGAAAGAAAATTGAATAGTAGGTTATCATTTTATAAATCTTTTGTATATATGTTACAAATGTTTTCAAACTAAGGAGTCAATGTTTGTTATCAACTGAATGATGTAAAGTCATTGTCATTTTGGGGACACATGTTGGTGAAGAAATCCTACTCCTAGGCTAGTTGAACTCTTGAACCTGTTTCTATCTGAGGGTTGCTTGCTGACCCCTGGGGTTTGCTAGAGATATCTTTGTCTTAAGCCTACTGTTTTAGAGACCATACTTGTTTGTAAGAAGGTGTAACGGTTTGTGGAAGTGTCCATTTAGGGACCAGACTGTTTTTAGCTTTGCTTCTGGAGAGGTATAAAGCTGTCTACTTTGAGTTCACAATCTTTAGAGAAAGGGCCAGCTAAACAACATGCTTTCTCTCCAAAAATACAAGATGATTGTATTTTTGTTTGTGTGTGGACATTTGTATAATTGTTACTTTCTTTATGTCTCCATGTGCCTCTTTCTCGAGACAAGATTTCCACAACAGGAGATGAAGGAGGAGAAGGGTGGAGAGGTGAAAGAGAAAACATGAATGAGAAGAAGAGTAGATGAATTAAGGAGCGAGATGGAGATGGAGAGAGTGAATGAGTAAAGAAATGAGAGAAAGGCCAGAAAGATACAGGAAGAATGATGAAGGACAGGAAGAGTTGAGGGGAGAAGGAGGAAGATGAAAGACAGGAACATAAAGAATGAATTATAGAAATGGTGTGTTTGAGAAACAGAGAAAGGAATATGAAGAAGTAAAGGGAAGGAAACGAATAAGAGGACAGAGGGAAATGTAAAGGATAGAAGATGATGGAGAAGAGAGGTGGATGGGAGAGGCAGGAAGAAGGAAGAGAGGAAAAGTGAGGAAGATTGACAGAAAACAAAGTAGAGGGAGGGTAAATAAGAAAGATAAAGCAGGTGGAGCAGTAAAGGAAAAAGATGAGGGATAGAAAGGTGGAGAGGTAGAGGAAGGAAGTTGGAAAGAAAGAAAAGGATAGGAAGAGTGGAGGTGTAAAGGAGAGAGGGTGAAGGAGAGAAAGGGTGGACTGGAGATGAAGATGAAAGATGGAAAGGTTTGAGAAGGAAAGGATATGAGATGAAGGAAAGAAACATGAAGAAGGACGAATAAAAGGAAGGGTGGATGTTAAAGAAAGTAGATCAAGAAACAGAATAGTATAAAGGTAAAGACAGGAGATGGATAGACAAGTAAAAAAAGAAAGATGAAATAGAGGAGGAATGTAGAATAAAAGGATAGTTGGAGATGGAGGGTGGAGGTGAAAGAAAACATGAAAGCAAGGAAGAGTAGACAAGTTAGGGAATGAGATGTTGAAGAGAGTGACTGAGTAAAGAAACAAGAGAAAAGGATGATGGCTAAAGGAAGAGAGGAAGAGTGAGAAAGATGCAGGACAGGAACAGTTGAGGGGAGTGAGAGTGAGAAGGAAGTGAAGGGTGGAGAGGTAAAGGAAAGGGAGGAAAATTACAGATACAGTTGAAAGAAGGTAAAGGAGAGAAAGGATGAAGAGGAATAAGAGAAGAGGAAGGAGCTGGGTGATAGAAGGTAGAGTGATATAGGAAACAAGATTAAGGATAGGAAGCGTGGAGATGTAAAGGACAGAAAATAAAAGAAAGGGTGAAGAGGAAAAGGAAGGAATGTGGAGGATGGAGGGAGTATGAAGGGGCAAGTAAGAAGAATGAAGGACAGGACGAGTGGAGATGTTAAGGATGGAGGATGAAGGAGAGAAAGGGTGGATTGGAGAAGGAGATGAAAGATGGAAAGGGTTGAAAATCGAAGAATAAGAGATGAAGGATAGAAAAAGTGGAGGAAAAAGGAAGATGAAGAGAAAGGGTGAATGTTAAAGAATAGAGTAAAAGTAAAGTTAGGAGATGAAAGAGGGGAAGGGTGGATGGGTAAAACCAGAAAGATGAAGGACAGGAGGAATGGAAAACAAAGAATATGAGTTGAAGGAGGTGAAGAGTGGAAAGATGAAAGAGAAAATATGAAAGTGAGGAAGAGTAGACAAGTTAGGGAGTGAGATCGAGATGGAGAGTGTGAGTTGGTGAGGAAATGAAAGACTGGAGAGATGGATAGGAAGGGTTGAGCAGAAAAGAAAACAGATGAAAGACAGGAACATAAAGAATGAATTAAAGAGATGGTGTTAAGAAATAGAGAAAGGAATATGACAAAGGGAAAGGGAGGAAATGAATAAGAGGATGAGATGTAAAGGATAGATAGAAGGAGAAGAGAGGTGGATGAGAGAGGGAGGAAGAAGCAGGACAGAAAAAGTTGATGAGAGACAGGGAGATGAAGAAATGGAGGAAAATGAAGGACAGGAAAGTAGATCAATAAACAGAAAAACAGTAAAGACAGAAGATTAAGGAGGGGAAGGATGGACGGGTAAAACAAGAAAGATGAAATAGAGGAGGAATGTAGAATAAAGGTTAGGAGTTGGAGATGGAGGGTGGAGAGGTGAAAGAAAACATGAAAGAGAGGAAGAGTAGATGAGTTAGGGAGATGAGATAAAGAATGAATAAAGATGAAGAGAACGGGTGGATGGTTAAAGAAAAGTGTGAAGGTAAAAGTAGGAGATGAAGGAGGGGAAGGGTGGATGAGTAAAACCAGAAAGATGAAGGACAGGAGGAATGGAAAACAAAGAATATGAGTTGAAAGAGATCGAGGGTGGAGAGGTGAAAGAGAAAACATGAATGAGAAGAAGAGTAGATGAATTAAGGAGCGAGATGGAGAGTGAAAAGGTGAAGAAATGAGAGAAAGGCCAGAAAGATATAAGAATAATGAAGGACAGGAAGGGTTGAGGGAAGAAATGAATAAGAGGACAGAGGGAAATGTAAAAGATAGAAGATGAGAGGTGGATGGGAGAGGGAGGTGTTCAAAGAGATGAAATGTACATGGACAAATGAAGGAAGATAAAGATTTTGCAGTAAAAGGATAGAAGATGAAGGTAAATAAAAGATAGAAAAGAGAAGATGGAAGGGTGGAGAGGTATTTCAACAAAAATGCAAAAACATGACATCAAGCCTTCACATTCAGATACATATACAGAGACCCTCCTCCCCCTCACTACAAACAGCCCCGTCTATACACCAACAATATCATTTAGCAGACTGTAATAAACATATTCAGCCCCAAGATAGAAAGGATAGAAAGATGAAGGAAGCTGAAAGAGAAAACTTGGATGGAGTAAGATGTAGGAGAGGAACAGTTGACAGGAGAAAGGGAGATGAGGGGAAGGGTGGAAAGGAAGGAAGGACAATTAGGGACGGAAAGGAGGGATGGTTAAAGAATCAAGGAAAAGAGTAGTGTAAAGGTAAAGTTAGGAGATGAAGGAGGAGAAGAGTGGATGGGTAAAATGAGAAAGATGAAGGGCAGGAGGAATGGAGAACAAAGCATATGAGTCGAAGCAGATGGAAGGTGGAGAGGTGAAAGACGAAGAGGCAGAGGAAGGAGAGCAGAAACAGGAAGATCAAAAGGATGAGAGAGGAAGAACAAATGAGGAAGATGGACAGAAAACAAAGTAGAGGGAGGGTAGGAGAGGGAGGATAAAAAAGATGAAAGATAAAGCAGGTGGAGCAGTAAAGGAAGAAGATGAGGGATAGAAAAGTGGAGAGGTAGAGGAAGGAAGTTGGAAGTAGCATTTAAGGGAAAGAAAGAAAAGGACAGGAAGAGTGGAGGTGAAAAAGGTGGAGGATGAATGAGAGAAAGGGTGGATTGGACAAGGAGATGAAGGATGGAAAGGGTTGAGAAAAGGATAAGAGAAGAAGGATACGAAGAAACGAGAGAAAGACCGGAGAGATACAGGAAGAATGATGAAGGATAGGAAGGGTTGAGGGGAGAAGAAGGAAGATGAAAGAGAACATGAAAGAGAGGAAGAGTAGATGAGTTAGGGAGTGAGATGAGATGGAGAGAGTGACTGAATAAAGAAATGAGAGAAAAGGATGATGTCTAAAGGAAGAAAGTGGAAGAGTGAGAAAGATGTAGGAGAGGAACAGTTGAGGGGAGTGAGAGGGAGAAGGAAGTGAAGGGTGGAGAGGTAAAGGAAAGGGAGGAAAATTACAGATACAGTTGAAAGAAGGTAAAGGAGAGAAAGGATGGAGAGGAAGAAAATAAGATGAAGGAGTTGGATGATAGAAGGTTAAAAGAGGAAAAAGGATAGAAAGGGTGTAAGAAAGGAAGATGAAGGAGTAGGATAGGTAAGAGAAAAGAGTGAAAGGTTGAAGAGGAAAAGGAAACAATGTGGAGGATGAAAGGAGTATGAAAGGGAAAGTAAAAAGAATGAAGGACAGGAAGAGTGGAGGTGTTAAGGGTGGAGGATGAAGGAGAGAAAGATGGAAAGGGTTGAGAATCTAAGGATAAGATATGAAGGATACAAAGAAATGAGAGAAAGGCCAGAGAGATACAGGAAGAATGATGAAGGACATGAAGAGTTGAGGGGAGAAGGAGGAAGATGAAAGACAGGACCATAAAGAATGAATTATAGAAATGGTGTGTTTGAGAAATAGAGAAAGGAATATGAAGAAGTAAAAGGAAGGAAACGAATAAGAGGACAGAGGGAAATGTAAAGCATAGAAGATGATGGAGAAGAGAGGAGAATGTAGGAGGAGGCTGAGAGGAGCATGGAAGGGGAAAAAATGAGGGAGAGGAAGAGTGGAGGGGAGATGAAGGGATGGATGGATAAGAGAGGAAAGAAGAATACAGACAGGAATATGAAAGATTTAAAGGGTAGAGAGGAAAGAAGAAAGATGAAGCTTGGATGGGAGAGGGACGAAGATTGAGGGAAGAAAAGGTTGACAGGAGAAAGGGAGATGAGAGGAAGTGTGGAAAGGAAGGAAGAATTGGGGACAGAAAGGAGGGATGGTTAAAGAATCAAGAAAAAGAGTGGTGTAAAGGTAAAGTTAGGAGATGGAGGGGAAGAGTGGATGGGTAAAATGAGAGAGATGAAGGGCAGGAGGAATAGAGAACAAAGCATATGAGTTGAAGCAGATGGAAGGTGGAGAGGTGAAAGACGAAAGAATGAAGGATGGGAGAGAGCCCTACCTCCCATCTATGAAGGATAGAAAGGATGGAGAGAAGTTGAAAGAGACAAAAGGTGGATAAGCGAGAGAGGGCGATGGAGAGGAAAGAAGTAAGATCAAGCAGAGGAAGGGTGGAGGGGAAAGGAAGGATGGTGAAAGAAAGGAAGAAGGATGAAGGATAGAAAAGTCAATTAGTTGAGGAGGAAGAGCAAAGGTCATTAGATAAAGGAAGCAAGGTGGAAGAAAAGGAAAGAAAGTGATGGTGAGAGGGTGGATGGTAGAAGTAGGAAGATGAAGGGAGGAAGATGGAAGACAAAAGGTGATAAGAAGGATGCAATACAAAGGACAAGGAAGGAAAGGGAAGGTGGAGAGGCAAAGGAAGGAGAGGAGAAACAGGAAGATCAAAAGGATGAGAGAGGAAGAACAGAAATGAGGAAGATGGACAGAAAACAAAGTAGAGGGAGGGTGGGTAGGAGAGGGAGGATAAAAAAGATGAATGTGGAGCAGTAAAGGAAGAAGATGAGGGATAGAAAGGTGGAGAGGTAGAGGAAAGAAGTTGGAAGTAGCATTCAAGGGAAAGAAAGAAAAGGACAGGAAGAGTGGAGGTGAAAAAGGTGGAGGATGAATGAGAGAAAGGGTGGATTGGACAAGGAGATGAAAGATGGAAAGGGTTGAAAAAAGGATAAGAGATGAAGGATACGAAGAAACGAGAGAAAGACCAGAGAGATACAGGAAGAATGATGAAGGATGGGAAGGGTTGAGGGGAGAAGAAGGAAGATGAAAGACAAGAACATAAAGAATGAATTAAAGAGATGATGAGAAATAGAGAAGAGAATATGAAGAAGAAGGAAAAGGAAGGGAAATGAATAAGAAGACAGGGGGAAATGTAAAGGATAGAAAATGACAGAAGAGAGGTGGATGGGAGAGGGAGGAAGATGTAGTGGAAAGGAAGAGAGGAAAGTAAGAAAAATGAAGGAGGAAGAGTGGAGGTGTTAAGGGGTGGAGGATGAAGGAGAGAAAGGGTGGATGGTTAAAGAATAAAGAAAAAGAATAGTGTAAAGGTAGGAGATAAAGGACGGGAAGGTCGGATGGGTAAAACGAGAAAGGTGAAGGACAGGAGGAATGGAAAATAAAGAATGAGGTGAAGATGAATGATGAAAGATGGAAAGGGTTGAGAAGGAAAGGATATGAGATGAAGGAAAGAAACAGTGGAGAGAAAAATGAGGGATGATGAAGAAAAGGAAGACGTAAAGACGTAAGGTAAAGATAGGAGATAAAAGAGGGGAAGGGTGGATGGGTAAAACAAGTGAAAAAAATGGAGAGGAGGAATGTAGAATAAAGGATAGGAGTTAAAGGCCATGGAGGGTAAAAGAAATGAAAGACAAAACATGAAAGGAAAGAGAGGAACAATAGATGAGTTATGGAGCAAAATCAAGGTGGACAGGTGATAGAAGGAGATGGAAGGTGGAAAGAATGAACAGGTAAAGAAACAAGAGGAAAGGTAGATGTTTAAAGGGAGGAAGTTGAAGACTGAGGAGAGATAGGTCACAGAGAGAAGAAGAAGGACAGCAAGGGTAGATGAGTGAAGGAGGGAAATGAAGGAGAAGAACAGTATAAGGTAAGCGAACGATGCTTCCCTGCCTGTTGGAGCCAGTCAGACGGTAGCGTTGTTGTCTTTGCCGTCACCGTCTGCCTTCGTCTTCTTTGTGAGGCTTTTTTTCTCCAAGGCAAGCTTCTGAAAAGGTTGTGTCCACCTTTCTGATGCAAGCCCTCTATCTCATCTCTCCTCCTTCTTCAGCTGACAGAAAGTTTGAAGGTGCCTCCACTTCCATTTCTGCAAGCAGCATCACCACCCTGGACTCTCCTATAAATGCCAAAAAGACAGAAATATACAGGAAGTGTTAAAAAATAAAAAAAAGACAGAGATACAGAGCCAGGAATCAATATTAGATTTAGACTTTAGATTTATCTTTACTTCACTGATTATTATCTTAATTCACATAACTTTTGAATTTTGTGTGAATATGAAGAAACAAACATTGTATTGTCATGTTTGAGTAACATCTGTTTCAGTCCATTCACTTGTGGAGGAAGTATTTCCTGATCCTTTACTCAAGTAAAAGTAGCAATACTGCAATAAAATAAGAATACTGTACACCAGTACAAGTAAAAGTCCTGTATTAATTAGTAAGTCATATTAGAAAAATATAGGCTACTTTAAGTATGAAAAGTAAAAGTACTCATACATGTAACATGCAGCATTTTAATGTTGCTGGTCAAGGTGGATCTAATTTTAACTATTTTATATACTGTTGGGTGGTTTAATGTATTGTACATAATATAATATTTTATATAGTGGAGTAAGAATATAACATTTTCTATTATAGTGGAGTAGAAGTATAAAGTAGCATAAAATAGAGATGCTGAAGTACAGTACTTCACTACAGTACTTCAGTGTGTGATCTCCACCACTGAACTCATCTAGCAAACTAAAACATATGTTTAGTCCACTGCATTTCATGAATAACCTACTAAAATCTTCCATAGATTTATAGTTTATTTAACATTATTGCATTTTGTGTGTGTGTGTTTTTTATTTAAATACTGCAAACAGTAACACCACACCACCACACCTTTTCCTGTCAGTGGTGAATGTTGGGAAATCTAGATCAATTACAGTGCAATTTTTATACGGTTGAGATGAAAGAATATACATGTGAAATAAGATAATAATAGAAAATAAGTAGGAATAGAAATAAGATGAGTAAATTACATGATTTAAACTAATATGAATTAGGCTTTTCACACAAACATTGGTGGTTACGCAGTATACTTTCAGTCAATGGGTCAACAGCAGCAGAAAAAGAGAATCTGTTTTAGGATCCTGACATTTAATTAAATGTCACAGTGCACACAATAAACATATGTCACAAACTGGAGAGAAACCCTGTTTCAATCATGAAATCAATCCTGTATTTAATGCATATCAATTAAAATATGCAATAAAGTGTATTTTGGGGTATTTGGGGGTTGGTTGGGAGCAGATTCTTACACAGACTGACATTATTTTTTTAAGTGAGGCATTAACTTTAGTTATCAAACTGTATAAAAATCTAATTGCTTTCCAGAAAAAGACAACATTTAATTAATTTGTTGAAACCTGAGGCAAATACAAAGACATGAGAGAAAAAGTAAGCTGTCCCAGATAAGTGCAATCCTAAATTACAGTCAATGTTTGCCATCTTCAAATGAGAAAATCTTACCATGCTTCTCCCGCTGTGTCTACTCTCCATGTGTATCAACCCAACAAAGATCCCATCGAATATGAAGAAACAGATGACTGAAGATTTGAAGATATATTCCCACTGAAAAAAAACTGCCTTTCAGTTCAAGATCTGAGTGAAACTGAGTGGACAGTGTAGAATTTTTACATTATGATAATGTGCTGGTAGTTCTAGAATTCGCATATATTAGAATGCTCATTATGATATTCTGGTGACACACATTCCGTCTCACAGCACAGAAAATGCTGCTTTTAAAACATTTTACTGTCAGAAAACAAATAAAACTCTTATTGTGCTGCTGTTTGAAGCAGAAGTGGGAACATGACACTGTTGAGCAAGTCACAAGTAGTCAAGTCTTGACTCTAAAGTCGAGACAGACATGTTCAAGCCCCAGAAAACAAAAGCCACATAATGAGCTCATGTGTTTGTGTGACATTTTAGGCTCAAGACACATTTCTGTCCAGTCTGTTTGACTGCAACATGCATAAAAATGCTTCTTTTTACATAAAATCATTAAAAAAAAAATCTTTACATTATCATTTGACATTTTTCTCTGTTGCTGGTTGTCATTTTTGGTTTGTGTACACAAAAACTTTGTAATTTGAGAAAATTAAGACTATGCACAGTAAACTATTTTTAGTTGAAACACCAAACTATTGCTGACACACTGCATAACTTTTAAATGCACTATAATACACTCTAGTCTTCTTGCTTATGGGCAGTAATTTTGACAAAACAATGATGTACATAAGATTATTATCAACTATCCTGAATAAAAGACTCAGGCTGTTTGTTCTACAGTTCATCATTTTACACTCATGCAGTCCACGTTGTTATGTTTGCATAAAGCATCACCTGAAAGCCACTGTATTGTGTTTATATTTGACATTTTGGATGCTGTAGACTTGATTCTTGGCCAAACCTAAGTATTGTTTGTGTAAGCGACGTGGGTGTGAGTGAGGGAATAAATCAGTCCAATACGTTCTGGGTTCTCCTCATAACTTTAGTCACCTTCAA
Source organism: Thunnus thynnus (assembly GCF_963924715.1). NCBI lineage: Eukaryota > Metazoa > Chordata > Actinopteri > Scombriformes > Scombridae > Thunnus > Thunnus thynnus. The sequence goes on from NC_089518.1 coordinate 13,427,265, forward strand.
CAAACACAGCTCAGTCCAGTCATCACACACTTCTCATTCACTTTCTCCCCTTCTCTCCCCTCAAAACTCTACCCACTGTCTGAACAGCGCCGCCAAGCGGCTGACACTACAATATCACCCAAACACTGCATCACTAAACATATGCAAACAGGCAATGTTCAACAAAACACAGTAAACTGATGTTTAACCTTACGTTTACACAACTTTTGCCCATAAGACACAACTTCACTCTTACATTTGTATAAATCTGCTGTATTACATGCCATCAGGAATTTAGAAACTACTGGGATATAAATTCAATCAAATTCATGTTTGTTATACAATAAACAAATAAGGAGTTCATAGAAAAGTGTCAATAATTATTCAAATGAAATGTCTCTGTAATCCTTTAGAGCAAGAAATAGTCACAAAAACAGAGAAAAGCATAAGGCACTGTGGAATAAAAATGGATTCTATCATAATCATTAAAAGTAGTACAGAAAACAATGTAGATATGCCAATATGATTATTTATTGTAGAATCAAATAATCATCATTTTTTATAATTTTTGTGTTCATTCTCCCTGTTGGTCACACTGCCCTAAAAGAGAAAAAGAATAACATTAAATATGTGAAAATACAATCAACATTTAATAGAAATATCTGGTAAAGCGTCTGGCGGTTTGACTAATTTGAATAATTGACATTATTGACTGATCGATTGACCGAACACAGAATTACAGATGAGCGAAACTTACAAGAAATCCTTTCATTCTGTAGATTTTGGCGAAAGGCGATTCCTCAACACAACCCAAAACACTGCAAGGTGTGTCCACATGTGGAAACCCCTCAACTACCTGAAGGGGGGGGAAACATAACCATGAATATGTAGAGAATAAAATGCTGAAGATGAAGTGTGAGGAGCCATGCTTACATTGTCCAGTGTGTCTGAAAGGCTGTCCAGTTCCCTTTTCCCTCCTGGGCTCAGTCCATATGACCAGTGCTGACAGCAGACCTGTGGCACCACTGAGCCCAGAAGCAGCAACCACAGTGCCAGGGTTTGCATAGCCATTCTGAGGAGGGAAAAAGCTTTATATTACACATATAAGCAGGTCAGTAATCTTCTTATTTTTCCTAATCTAACCCCAAATACTGTCATAGTCCTCAATTTTAGATTACACATGCCCAGATTTATGCATCACATCAGTGAAGTTTTTACCTTCTGTGCATAAGGCAAGCTGCTTCTCTGATTTGTTCTTGGCTGCTGTCCTTTGTTGAAGCCGATACTGCTGCTGCTGAGCATTTTCCAAGGTTTATATGCTGCTTCCTTTCGTGTCAAAAGCCCAACACTTCACTGCAGGGGGTCACAAAGTGGGATTAAGCAACATTTACTGGTAACCCGCAGAGCTATTAAAAAGATTACAGTGTGTGATTTTTGTCCTTCCACAAAAAGAACAAGTGTTCATCATCAGACCAGCTTTGTGTATGGCCGTGAAGTACCTCCAGTCATTTTCCAATACTTGCTGATAAACCAAAGATTCACAAATTAATGACAGAGAAAAAGACGAGGTGATAAAGACTTACTCTTCTTCATAGCAGTTTATTTATAACAGTCATTTATGGAAATATATTTCCACGGTCGAGTGCAATAATCATACTCAGGGAGAACTACACCGCCCCCTGTCTCAAACAAAAAAAAAAACAACCTCTGCCCCATATTGCATTCAGAGAGATGTATTAAAATAAATAACCATAGCTCTTTGTGATTTTCACACTCATGGTGAAATACACAACATGATTGCCTTCATCATTCATTCTCACAGGCTAGGTACCTACGATTGAACTGAGTGAATAGTATTGCATCGGAGCAGCTTTGCGCTACAGCTAAAGAAACTTCACCAGTCAAAGGCGAGGATAGCTCTTCACACATGCAAACAGACAATGTCCAGTAAGAACTGAAGTGAGATTGTTCCTTAACAAAACATCTGCCCAATCTATTAATAGTGATTTTTTCTTTTTTTTTGGAAGCACTGGATTTGATTTACATAAGATAACAAGCATTAAACATTTTTGGTGAAAAGATATAACATGTTACAAATCAAATATATACTTGTGCAAATACGTTCAAAAGCATGATTAAGTGATATACGTCATGTAAATGGAACATGTTTTCAGGCAAGTCCACAACATGTGAACACGGCCTTCTGTTAAAGCACACCAAGTTGGATTATTTTCTCACAATGGGATATGAGGAGTAATGAATGTCGTACATAAACATTACAATAAGTAGTGACCACAGTCAAACGCATGCAACTGTGGATCTCTCACACACCGGATTACAAAAAAAACAAAACAAAAGAGGTAGATTCACAGAGCGCAAAACGAGGGAGAGCTTTTTAAGAACACAATATTCAAAAGTAGGAAAAGAGAAACCTCACAGCTGTAAATCATGTATTGCATACCCAAGCTGTGTTTGAAAACTAGCCTGTCGCATAGTTTTATGGTGCATTAACAGCATGTCTGGCCTTTGAGACTGTGCTGTTGTATGGCTTTGGCTTGCATTGCTTCCTTTATAGTGTGTTGTACCCAGCAAAAGTAAGTTACATACTTAAAGAGGAACGTACAGCGTGACAGTTATTGGTAAATGACCCCTTCAGTTTCTGCTACAGCAGCATTCAGTGAAGCTCAGTACTCTGAACTTTACTGCAAAAGTCTGGTTTTTGACTCCCATTAACATGTCAAGTAATATGAAATGAATATAAGTTATGCAAAAACATTAAATGAGTATAGTTGTTGGATCGCATCCAGACACATCTACATACACTAGGAACATTATTTTGTTTTGGTGATATATGTAGCTGAACATTTTAAAACATCCTACCATACAAACATACATGGACAACCCTGGATAAATTCTAGTGCAAGATATTTAAAGCTAATGTAACATAGGTGGAATGCCAGGGATGTGCATACAACTACCTGTGCTGTACACAGGTATAGAGAGATTGATAGTAGGGGAATATACTGTAAGAGGAACTGAGTAATAAAGAAGCCATCTGTGTCCAGACCGGACTTGTAGGCGTGTAACCGAGTTATCTGACACTCTGGGACATGTGCAGCGGGGTCAGCATCTCTTCAAAAATGGCTCCTTTCACGTTGGATCCTCTCAGGTTTGCTTCTTGTAGATCACAGCCAGACAGGTCGCAGTTCTGCAAAGACGCAGCAGGGACAAAACAGTAAGACAGGAAGATTACATGAACTGGTGAAAAGCTTGTAATGTAAGTGGAGAACTGTAATGTATTATGAATGTCGTACAAAAGCCTGTTGAAAAATGTTCACACACTTGCTGGCAATTTCATACAAGTGTCATGGTGAAGTCCTGTTGCCTTATGGAAGCTTTCAGTTGCTTGTGTAAAGCTTGACATTAAGGGTTAAAATGTCAATGTCATTTTATCAAAGAAAGAATAAATGTCATTTGATTCATAACAAACAGTTAACATTTAGTTCAAAAAGTTTTTTCTTCAAGAAAAAATGGTTTGGCAGAAAATTAAAGGAATAGTTCAACATTTTGGGGAATACACTTTATCACAGACAACTTAAGGCACAAAAGCAATTGAATTCCAATACAAATATAAATATCAACTTCATTGTACTCATTAATTGGTTATTTACCTATTCAACTCTATGCAAGGGCTGGAAACAGAGAATGTTTGGTATTATTTCTTGAAAAATTACTATAACAATTGATTTATCATCAAAATACTTGCAGATGAATTTTCTTTCAGTGGTGTAGTGGATTCATCTTAAAAACATCTGTAGGACAATTATTCAGATCTGCTTTGTTGCCCCATGATAAACACTAACTGTCATCTGCGTCAACATGTCTGTTTAAATGAACATTTTTAGAGATAATCCCTTCCGATAGCCTTGACTTAAATGTAAAGGATAGAAGATGATGGAGAAGAGAGGTGGATGGGAGAAGGAGGAAGAAGGAAGAGAATTTTTTTTGAATTTTTAAAACACCTTTATTTATCTAGTCATCAGATCAACAAGCATTAAAAAACAACACCAGATTCAGCCCAGCATGCGTCCAAAGCAGAGCTCCTCCTCATCAATGGAGCACAGAATATTTTTATAACACCACACAGAGACAAAACAGTCCAGATCATTCATCAACCTGTAATAGTTGTGATCAATTTTCAGTCTGCTTGTTATCATTCTGATCAGTATGGTGATAACATCAAAGTCCAAAGAACCATTTATCTTGTTCTTTCTGCTGATATAAATGGCCATCTTAGCTTGGCCCAACAGAAAGTTGAACAACTGGCACTTATCACGAGTCCTCCTCGAGAGGTAAAGGAAAGGGAGGAAAATTACAGATACAGTTGAAAGAAGGTAAAGGAAAGAAAGGATGACAGGAAGACAGAAGAGAGGTGGATGGGAGAGGGAGGAAGATGGAGGAGAGGAAAAGTTGATGAGAGACAGAGAGATGAAGAAATGAAGGAAAATTGAGGACAGGAAAGGAGATCAATAAACAGAAAAACAGTAAAGACAGAAGATTAAGGAGGGGAAGGATGGACGGGTAAAACAAGAAAGATGAAATAGAGGAGGAATGTAGAATAAAAGGATAGGAGTTGGAGTTGGAGATGGAGGGTGGAGAGGTGAAAGAAAACATGAAAGTGAGGAAGAGTAGACAAGTTAGGGAGTGAGATGAGATGGAGAGAGTGAGTTGGTGAAGAAATGAGTGAAAGACCAAAGAGATGGATAGGAAGGGTTGAGGGGAGAAGAAGGAAGATGAAAGACAGGAATTATAGAAATGGTGTGTTTGAGAAATAGAGAAAGGAATATGAAGAAGGAAAAGGAAGAAAATGAATAAGAGTACAGGGGGAAATGTGAAGGATAGAAGATGATGGAGAAGAGAGGTGGATGGGAGAAGGAGGAAGAAGGAAGAGAGGAAAAGTTGATGAGAGACAGGGAGATGAAGAAATGAAGGAAAAGGGACAGGAAGGTGGAGATGTAAATAAAAAAGAAGGGTGGATGTTAAATGAAAGAAGATTATAAAAAATCCCTTCCATTCATGAAGAATTGAAAGGATGAAGAGGTAAAGGAACAAAAGATGTAAGGAAAGGAAGGAAAATGGACAGGAAGGATGGTAGGGTAAGGAAGAGAAAAATAGAGAAGGTGGAGAGGTAAAAGAAAAAAAGGAAAAAGAAAGGAGAGGGTGGGTGGATGGATGGCAAAGGAAGAAGAAAGGAAAATCAAGTGAAGGAGGATGGGAGAGAGCCCTACCTCCCATCCATGAAGGAAAAATGATGGAGATGAAGATGGAAAGGAAAAGTAGTGGAAGAAGAGATGATGGATAGAAAGGTACAGAGGAAGGAAGTGGAAGGAACATTTAAGAGAAAGAAAGAAAAAGACAGTAAGAGTAGAGGTGTAAAGGAGAGAGGGTGAGAGAAAAACTAAGTTTAAAGATAAAACGGTGGAAGATGATAGAATATAAAGGAAAGGAAAAGTGGATGGGTGAAACAGAGGGATTAAGGAGAGAAAGAATAGAGAGGAAGATGAAGGAGCAGGATAGGTAGAGGGTGGAAAGGTATATGAAACAAGATTATGGGAAGCGCGGAGATGTACAAGATAGGAAATAAAAGAAAGGGTGAAGACGAAAAGGAAGGAATGTGGAGGATGAAAGGAGAATGAAAGGAAAAGTAAGAAGAATGAAGGAGAGAAAGAGTGGAGGTGTTAAGGGTGGAGGATGAAGGATAGAAAAAGTGGAGGAAAATGAAGGAAGACAGGGTGGATGGTTCAAGAATCAAGAAAAAAAATAGTGTAAAGGTAGGAGATAAAGGACAGGAGGAATGGAAAATAAAGAATGAGTTGGAGGAGATGGAGGGTGGAGAGGTGAAAGAGAAAACATGAATGAGAGGAAGAGTGGAGATGTTAAGGGTGGAGGATGAAGGAGAGAAATTGGAGAAGGAGATGAAAAATGGAAAGGGTTGAAAATCGAAGAATGAGAGATGAAGGATAGAAAAAGTGGAGGAAAATGAAGGAAGATGATGAAGAGAAAGGGTGGATGTTAAAGAATAACGTAAAAGTAAAGTTAGGAGATGAAGGAGGGGAAGGGTGGATGAGTAAAACCAGAGAGATGAAGGACAGGAGGAATGGAAAACAAAGAAGAGTTGGAGGAGATGGAGGGTGGAGAGGTGAAAGAGAAAACATTAATGAGAGGAAGAGTAGATGAATTAAGGAGCGAGATGGAGAGTGAATAGGTAAAGAAATGAGAGAAAGGCCAGAAAGATACAGGAAGAATAATGAAGGACAGGAAGGGTTGAGGGGAGAAGAAGGAAGATGAAAGACAGGAACATAAAGAATGAACTAAAGAGAAGATGATGGAGAAGAGAGGTGGATGGGAGAGGGAGATGAAGAAATTAAGGAAAATTAAGGACAGGAAGGGTGGGAGAGCAAGGAAGAGGAAAAACAGAGGGTGGGGAGGTAAAAAAAAGGGAAGAAAAGAAAGGAGAAGCTGGGTGGATGGACGCCAGAGGAAGGAAGAAAGAAAGGAAAGTCAAGTGAGGAAGGATGGGAGAGAGCCCTAGCTCCCCATGCATGAAGGAAAAAATGATAGAGATGACAATGGAAAGGCCAGAGAGATACAGGAAGAATGATGAAGGACAGGAAGGGTTCAGGGGAGAAGAAGGAAGATGAAAGACAGGAACATAAAGAATGAATTAAAGAGATGGTGTTGAGAAATAGAGAAAGGAATATGAAGAAGAAGGAAAAGGGAGGGAAATGAACGAGAGGACAGAGGGAAATGTAAAGGATAGAAGATGATTGAGAAGAGAGGTGGATGAGAGAGGGAGGAAGAAGCAGGACAGGAAAAGTTGATGAGAGACAGGGAGATGAAGAAATGAAGGGAAATTAAGGACAGGAAAGTAGATCAATAAACAGAAAAACAGTAAAGACAGAAGATTAAGGAGGGGGAGGATGGACGGGTAAGAGGCTGGGTGGAAGAAAGGAAGATGAAGGAGTAGGATAGGTAAGAGAAAAGAGTGGAAGGTTGAAGAGGAAAAGGAAACAATGTGGAGGATGGAAGGAGTATGAAAGGAAAAGTAAGAAGAATGAAGGACAGGAAGAGAGGAGATGTTAAGGGTGGAAGATGAAGGAGAGAAAGATGGAAAGGGTTGAGAATCTAAGGATAAGAGATGAAGGATATGAAGAAACGAGAGAAAGGCCTGAGAGATACAGGAAGAATGATGAAGATAGCAAGGGTTGAGGGGAGAAGGAGGAAGATGAAAGACAGGAACATAAAGAATAAATCAAAGAGATGATGTTGAGAAATAGAGAAAGGAATATGACAAAGGGAAAGGGAGGGAAATAAAGAAGACAGGGAAAGGTAAAGATGATGGAGAAGAGAGGTGGATGGGAGAGGGAGATGAAGAAATTAAGGAAAATTAAGGACAGGAAGGGTGGGAGAGCAAGGAAGAGGAGGTAAAAAAAAAGAGGAGAGGAGGTAAAAAAAAAAAGGGAAGAAAAGAAAGGAGAAGCTGGGTGGATGGACGCCAGAGGAAGGAAGAAAGAAAGGAAAGTCAAGTGAAGAAGGATGGGAGAGAGCCCTAGCTCCCCATACATGAAGGAAAAAAATGATAGAGATGAAGATGGAAAGAAAAAGTACTGGAGGAAGAGATGAGGGATAGAAAGGGACAGAGTTAGAGAAAGCAAGATGGAGGGATCATTTAAGGGAAAGAAAGAAAAGGACAGGAAGAGTGAAGGGTGGACTGGAGATGAAGATGGAAAGGGTTGAGAAGCAACAGAGGAGAGAAAAATGAAGGAAGAAGAAAAGGAAGGGTGGATGAAAGTAAAAAAGGTAGATTAAAGAAGTAGAAAGTGAATTAAAGAAAGGGTGGATGGGTAAAATAAAAATGAAGGAGAGGAAGAATGTAGAATAAAAGATGGGAGTTGAAGGAGATGGAGGGCAAAAGAGAAAAGATGAAAGAGGGAGAGTAGATGAGTTAGGGAGTGAGATAAAGGTGGAATGGTGATCGAGGAAGATGAAATATGGAGACTGAACTGGTAAAGACACAAGAGGAAAGGTAGATGTGAAAGACTGAGAAAGATGCAGGAGAGGAAAAGTCAGCAGGAGGAAGAGTGAGAAGGAGAAGAGGAGAGAGAGTGACTGGTTAAAGGAAACAAGATAAATAAGAATGAGAGGGTCCTACATCTCCCATCCATGAGAGAAATTAAGGGTATAAAGGAAAAATAAAGTTGAAAGAGATGAAAGTCAGATGGATAAATGAAGGAAAATAAAAAGGTAAGAAAAGTTTGATAGTAAAGGGTTGGGAAATGAAGGAGATGAAGAGTGGAGATTTAAAGTAAGGAAGATGGAGCAAGAGATCACTGAAGGAATGGAAGGGAGGAGATGTGAAGGACAGCAGATGACAGAGGAAGAGTGGTTAAAAGAAGGTAAAGGAATGAAGGTGGAGAGGTAGATAAAAGATAGGAGAGGGAGGAAGAGGATGGATAAGGAGTTATTAGAAAGGAGAAAGAAGAGAGATGGGAGAAGTGGAAAGATGAAGGAGAGGAGGGTAGATGGAAGATGGAGATGTAGATGTAGAAGGATGGAAAGGTAAAGGAGAGAAGTAATGGGGGAGGAAGAGTTGATTGATAAATGAAAGAAGATGGTGAGAGATGAAGGTACATAAAAGAAGATGAATGATAGAAGGGAGAAGAGGAAGGGTGGAGAGCTAGAAGAGAAAGATCATGGAGAGAAATAAAAACCAAAAGGATGGGTGGATGGTAGAAGGAGGACACAACAGATGGAGAAAAGAACAAAGTTGAAATAGACAGAAGGTGGATTGAGAGAGAAAAATGGAGAGGAAGAGTGGATGAGATGAAATATGAAAAGGGTTGAGAATCTAAGGATAAGAGATGAAGGATAGAACAAGTGGAGAGGAAAATTAAGATGATGAAGAGAAAGGGTGGAAGGGTGGAAAGAAGAAAGATGAAGCTTGGGTGGGAGAGGGAGGAAGATTGGGGGAAGAAAAAGTTGACAGGAGAAAGGGAGATGGGAGGAAGGAAGGAAGGAATGAGAATAAGGGACAGAAAGGAGGGATGGTTAAATGAAGATAAAAATTGCTCTTATCCATGAATGATAGAGGTTAGAGAAGGAAAAGAAAAAACAATGGATGGATAGCAGAAGAAGGAAGAAAAAGGAAAATCAAGTGAAGAAGGATGGGAGAGAACCCTACTTCCCATCCATGAAGGATAGAAAGGATGGAGAGAAGTTGAAAGAAACAAAAGTTGGATAGGAGAGAGAAAAACTAAGTTTAAAGATACAACAGTGGAGGATGATAGAATAAACAGAGGGATTAAGGAGAGAAAGGATAGAGGGGAAGATGGAGGAGCCGGATAGGTAGAGGGTGGAATGGTATAGGAAACAAGATTAAAGATAAGAAGCATGGAGATGTAAAGGATAGAAAATAAAAGAAAGGGTGAAGAGAAAAAGGAAGGAATGTGGAGGATGAAAGGAGTATGAAAGGGAAAGTAAGAAGAATGAAGGACAGGAAGAAAGGAGATGTTAAGGGTGGAGGATGACGGAGAGAAAGATGGAAAGGCTTGAGAATCTAAGAATAAGAGATGAAGGATAGAAAAAGTGGAGGAAAATGAAGGAAGATGAAGAGAAAGGGTGGATGCTTCAAGAATCAAGAAAAAGAATAGTGTAAAGGTAGGAGATGAAGGACAGGAGGAATGGAAAACAAAGAATGAGTCGAAGGAGATGGAGGGTGGAGAGGTGAAAGAGAAAACAAAAGAGAGGAAGAGTAGATGAGTTAGGGAGCAAGGTGTAAAGACTGATAATTACACCTTGAGGTGGACGGGCAGTCCACGCCTTTACTTGAAGAGTTTACCAACTTTTATGTAAACAGTGTCACGGCTCTTGTCAATCAGATGTAATTGTCTTTTTAACGTGCTGACGTGCTACGGTAAGCGTATTGTATCATTTCCGGTTGCCGACTGTGTTTCCTGATAACGTTGTTGCTGCTCTCATCTCAGTTGATTTTCCTATATATATCACATTACTGTGGATTAATATCTGCTGTATATTTAAACTTTCGCTAGTTTTACACAAGCACTCTCAGCGCTTTTCTCTTAGCGACTTTTCTCGCTAATCGCACAAGTTGTTAGTCACTTTAGCTCTGCAGCTAGCACTAGCAGCTAACTTAAACTAAGCAGTTAGCGATGGCTTCTCTCTCTCCCTCTCGTTCTCCTGCTCTCTCTTGCTCGGTGTGTCAAATGTTTAGTTATTCCTCTGCCTCCTTTAGTGATAGTGGTAAGTGTAATAAGTGTAGTTTATTTGCAGCACTGGAGGCAAGGCTCAGTGAATTGGAAGCGCGGCTCCGCACCATGGAAAAACAATCAGCTGCTAATATAGTTAGCCAGCCCGTAGTATCCGGTGCGGGCCGACCTAGCGTAGCTCCCACTCCCCCGGTAGCTCCCGAGCAGCCGGGAAGCCAGGGCGGCTGGGTGACTGTCCGAAGGAAGCATAGCCCTAAGCAGAAGCCCACGGTTCACCACCAACCAGTTCATGTTTCTAACAGGTTCTCCCCACTCAGCGACACACCCGCCGAGAAACAAACTCTGATTATTGGCAGCTCCATAGTCAGAAACGTGAAGTTAGCGACACCAGCAGCTATAGTTCAATGTATTCCTGGGGACAGAGCGGGCGACATTGAGTCAAATTTAAAACTGCTGGCTAAGAATAAACGTAAATATGGTACGATTGTCATCCATGTCGGCGGCAACGACTCCCGATTACGCCAATCGGAGATCACCAAAATTAATGTTGAGTCGGTGTGTACATTTGCAAAAACAATGTCGGACTCCGTAATTTTCTCTGGACCGCTGCCTAATCTAACCAGTGATGTCATGTATAGCCGCATGTCACAATTCAACCGCTGGTTGTCGAGGTGGTGTCCAGCAAACGATGTGGGCTTCATAGATAATTGGCAGACTTTCTGGGGAAGACCTGGTCTGATTAGGGGAGACGTCATACATCCCACTTTGGATGGAGCTGCTCTCATATCCAGAAATATGGCCAAGTTTATTAGTAAACCAAAACCATGACAACCCAGGGTTGAGACCAGGAGGCAGAGCTGCAGTCCTACACGCTTCTCTGCGCTTCCATTAGAGCAGTTACCCACCCAAAACCACATAGAGACTGTGTCTGTCCCCCGACCACATAAATCAATTAAATCCAAAGTAAACAAAAGAAGAGTCATTCATGAAAATCTAGTAAAACTTAAAACCACTACTGCAATAGTACAACAAAATAAGATAATTAAATGTGGACTCTTGAACATTAGATCTCTTTCATCTAAAGCTGTTTTAGTAAACGATTTAATTTCAGATCATCATATTGATTTATTTTGTCTCACTGAAACCTGGCTGTGTCATGAAGAATACGTCAGCCTAAATGAATCCACTCCCCCCAGTCATATTAATACTCATATTCCTCGAGACACTGGCCGAGGAGGAGGAGTTGCAGCCATTTTCAACTCAAGCCTAATCATCAACCCTAGACCTAAATGTAATTATAACTCATTCAAAAGCCTTGTTCTTAGTCTCTCTCAGCCAACCTGGAAAACTTTACAGCCAGTTCTATTTGTTATAGTGTATCGTCCTCCTGGCCCGTACTCTGAATTCCTATCTGAATTCACAGAGTTTTTGTCGTATTTAGTCCTTAGTACAGATAAAGTAATTATAGTAGGTGATTTTAATATTCATGTGGACGTTGATAGTGACAGTCTCAGCACTGCATTTATCTCATTATTAGACTCAATTGGCTTCTCTCAGTGTGTAAATAATCCCACTCACCGTCTTAACCACACCCTAGACCTTGTTCTGGCTTACGGGATTGAAATTGAACATTTAATAATTTTTCCACAAAATCCTATTTTATCAGATCATTTTTTAATAACTTTTGAATTCCTATTACTGGATTATACACCATTAGACAAAAATGTCCTCACTAGATGTCTATCTGATAGTGTTGTAGATAAATTTAAGGAAGCAATTCCGTCAGTACTGAATTCACTGCCATGTCTCAATACTACAGAGGACTCTTATGTTAACTTTAGTCCCTCCCAAATTGATAATCTTATTGATAGTGCTGCAGGCTCACTAAGACAAACACTCGACTCCATCGCCCCCTTAAAAAAGAAGATAATAAAACATAAGAGGTTAGCTCCATGGTATAACTCCCAAACTCGCAAATTAAAGCAAACATCGTGAAAATTGGAAAGGATTTGGCGTTCCACCAAAGTAGAAGAATCTCGCTTAGTCTGGCAAGGTAGTCATATAGGAAGGCCCTCTGTAATGCCAGAGCCGCCTATTACTCAGCATTAATAGAAGAGAATAAAAACTGCCCTAGGTTCCTTTTCAGCACTTTGGCCAGGCTGACAAAGAGTCATAACTCTACTGATCCATGTATTCCTATAGCTCTCAGTAGTAACGACTTTATGAGCTTCTTTAATGATAAAATTCTAACTATTAGAGACAAAATTAACCACCTCCTGCCCTCAACAGGCACCGTTCTCTCCCCAAACACAGGAACCTTAGTAACAGCAGTAAATCCTGACATATATTTGGACTGTTTTTCTCCAGTAGACTTGTCTGAACTAACTTCAATGATTTGTTCAGCTAAACTATCAACCTGTCTCTTAGATCCCATCCCAACTAGGCTGCTTAAGGAAGCCTTACCCTTAGTGAGCACTTCTTTACTAGATATGATCAATTTGTCTTTAGTAACAGGCTATGTACCACAGTCCTTTAAAGTAGCTGTAATTAAACCTCTTCTTAAGAAGCCTACTCTTGATTCAGGTGTTTTAGCCAATTATAGACCTATATCTACCTTCCATTTCTATCCAAGATCCTTGAGAAAGCAGTCTCTAATCAGTTATGTGACTTTCTACATAACAATAGTTTATTTGAGGATTTTCAGTCAGGATTTAGAGCGCATCATAGCACAGAGACAGCACTGGTGAAAGTCACAAATGACCTCCTAACTGCATCGGACAAAGGACTTGTCTCTATACTTGTCCTGTTAGATCTTAGTGCTGCATTCGACACAATTGACCATCAAATCCTTTTGCAGAGACTGGAACATTTAATTGGCATTAAAGGAACTGCATTAAGCTGGTTTAAGTCCTATTTATCAGACCGATTTCAGTTTGTACATGTTAATGATGAATCCTCTGTGAAGGCAAAAGTTAGACACGGAGTTCCACAAGGTTCTGTACTTGGACCAATTCTATTCACCTTATATATGCTTCCTTTAGGTAATATTATTAGGAAACACTCCATAAATTTTCATTGTTACGCAGATGACACCCAATTATATTTATCAGTGAAGCCAGATGAACCCAATCAGTTAAACAAACTCCAAACATGCCTTAACAACATAAAGACCTGGATGACCTGCAATTTTCTACTACTAAATTCAGATAAAACTGAAGTTATTGTGCTTGGCCCTAAACACCTTAGAAACACATTATCTAATGATATAGCTACTCTGGATGGCATTACCCTGGCCTCCAGCACCACCGTAAGGAATCTGGGAGTTATCTTTGATCAGGATATGTCCTTTAACTCCCACATAAATCAAATTTCAAGGACTGCCTTTTTTCACTTACGTAATATCACAAAAATCAGGCACATCCTTTCCCAAAAAGATGCAGAAAAACTAGTTCACTCATTTGTTACTTCTAGGCTGGATTATTGCAATTCCTTATTATCAGGCTGCCCTAACAAGTCTCTAAAGACTCTCCAGCTGGTCCAGAATGCAGCTGCACGTGTATTGACTAAAACTAGAAAAAGAGACCACATTTCTCCCATTTTAGCTTCACTACATTGGCTTCCTGTAAAATCTAGAATAGAATTTAAAATCCTTCTCCTAACTTACAAAGCCCTTAATGGTCAGGCACCATCATATCTTGAAGAGCTCATAATACCGTATTATCCCACTAGAACACTGCGCTCCCAGTATGCAGGCTTACTGGTGGTCCCTACAGTCTTTAAAAGTAGAATGGGAGGCAGAGCCTTCAGCTATCAGGCTCCTCTTCTATGGAACCATCTACCGGATTCAGTCCGGGGTGCAGACACCCTCTCTATGTTTAAGAGTAGGCTTAAAACTTTCCTTTTTGATAAAGCTTATAGTTAGGGCCGACCAGGCTCGCCTTGGATCAGCCCTTAGTTATGTTGCTATAGGCCTAGACTGCTGGGGGACTTCCCATGATGCACTGAGCTCCTCTCTCCTCCTCCTCCTCCTCTCCATCTGTATGCATTCATGTAACATCAATGCATGTCACTAACTTTGCTTCTTCCCCGGAGTTTTTTGTGCTTTCTCATCTCACAGGAAAACCTGAGTCCCGGGCCGAACCTTCGCGGTCCTTCACAGTCCTGATGGCATCCTTCCCTGGCTATTGCTGCTTGTGCTTATTGTTGTTGTTGTGATTGTTTTTCTTCTGTCCCCCCTCCCCCTTTCCCTCTCTCTTTCTCTCTCTCAACCCAACCGGTCAAAGCAGATGGCCGCCCACCAAGAGCCGGGGTCTGCTTGAGGTTTCTACCCGTTAAAGGGGAGTTTTTCCTTACTGCTGTCGCCAAGTGCTTGCTCATGGGGGAATTGTTGGGTCTCTGTAAATTAAAGAGTACGGTCTTGACCTGCTCTATGTGAAAAGTGCCTTGAGATGACTTCTGTTGTGATATGGCGCTATATAAATAAAAATTGATTGATTGATTGATTGATTGATTGAAGGTGGAGATTGAGAGAGTGAATGAGTAAAGAAATGAGAGAAAGGCCAGAGAGATACAGGAAGAATAATGAAGGATAGGAAGAGTTGAGGGGAGAAGTAGGCAGATGAAAGACAGGAACATAAAGAATGAATTCAAGAGATGATGTTGAGAAATAGAGAAAGGAATATGAAGAAGCAAAAGAAAGGGAAATGAATAAGAGGACAGGGGGAAATGTAAAGGATAGAAGATGACAGAAGAGAGGTTGATGACAGAGGGAGGAAGATGTAGGAGAGGAAAAGTTGATGAGATACAGGGAGATGAAGAAATGAAGGAAAAAAGGACAAGAAAGTAGATCAATAAACAGTTAAGACAGAAGATTAAGGAGGGAAGGGATGGATGGGTAAAACAAGAAAGATGAAGGACAGGAGGAATGTAGAATAAAAGGATAGTTGGAGAAGGAGGGTGGAGAGGTGAAAGAAAACATGAAAGAGAGGAAGAGTAGATGAGTTAGGGAGCAAGATGTTGATGGAGAGAGTGAATATAGAAATGAGAGAAAAGGATGATGTCTGAAGGAAGAAAGTGGAAAAGTGAGAAAGATGTAGGAGAGGAACAGGAAAGGAAAAAGAAAATTACAGATACATCTGAAAGAAGGTAAAGGAGAGAAAGGATGGAGAGGAAAAGGGGAGAGAGAAAGAGTTGGTGGGAAAGAAAGGGAGACAGAGAGGTAAAAGTTGGAAAGGAAGTTGATGATAGAACAAATGGAAAGGAAAATGAAACAAGAACAGGTAGAGTGGAGAGGTGTGAGGAGGATTAAGAAGATGAACAGAGAGGAAAGGAGGGAGAATGAATGAGAGGAAGGGTGGATGGAGAGGAATGGAGATGAAAGAGCAATGGTGGAGAGACAACTAATATAAAGGCTGGAGAGATACAAGAAGAATGATGAAGGATTGGAAGGGTTGAGGGGAGAAGAAGGAAGATGAAAGACAGGAACATAAAGAATGAATTAAAGAGATGATGTTGAGAAATAGGAAGGATGAAACAGGAAAGAATAGAGAGAAAGAAAGGAAGATGGAGGAGCAGGATAGGTAGAGGGTGGAATGCTATAGGAAACAAGAATAAGGATAGGAAGCATGGAGATGTAAAGGATAGAAAATAAAAGAAAGGGTGAAGAGGAAAAGGGAAGAATGTGGATAGAAGGAGTATGAAAGGAAAAGTAAGAAGAATGAAGGAGAGAAAGATGGAAAGGCTTGAGAATCTAAGGATAAGAGATGAAGGATAGAAAAAGTGGAGGAAAATGAAGGAAGATGATGAAGAGAAAGGGTGGATGGTTAAAGAATCAAGAAAAAGAATAGTGTAAAGGTAGGAGATAAAGGACAGGAAGGATGGATAGGTAAAATGAGAAAGATAAGGGACAAGAGGAATGGAAAATAAAGAATATGAGTTGAAGTAAATAATGATTAAAAAAGAAGGGTGGATGGTTAAATTAGATGATTATAAAAAATCCCTTCCATTCATGAAGAACTGAAAGGATGAAGAGGTAAAGGAAAGGTATGAAAATGGACAGGAAGGATGGCAGAGCAAGGTAGAGAAAAAATAGAAAGGATGAAGAGGTAAAAGAAAAGGGAAGGAAAAGAAAAGGGAGGATGGGTGGATGGATAGCAGAGGAAGGAAGAAGAAAGGAAAATCAAGTGAAGGAGGACGGGAGAGAGCCCTACCTCCCATCCATGAAGGACAGAAAAGTCAATTATAGTGGAGGAGAAAGAGGAAAGGACATTAGGTAAAGGAAGCAAGGTGGAAGAAGAGGAAAGAAAGTGATGGTGAGAGGGTGGATGGTAGAAGTAGGAAGGTGAAGGGAGGAAGATGGAAGATGAAGGATGACTAAGAAGGATGCAATACAAAGGAAAAGGAAGGAAAGGGAAGGTGGAGAGGCAAAGGAAGGAGAGGAGAGACAGTAAGATCAAAAGGATGAGAGAGGAAGAAGAAATGAGGAAGGTGGACAGAAAACAAAGTAGAGGGAGGGTGGATAGGAGAGGGAGGGTAAATAAGAAAAAGGGAAGTTGGAAAGAGCATTTAAGGGAAAGAAAGAAAAGGACAGGAAGAGTGGAGGTGTAAAGGAGAGAGGGTGAAGGAGAGAAAGGGTGGACTGGAGATGAAGATGAATGATGAAGGATGGAAAGGTTTGAGAAGGAAAGGATAGGAGATGAAGGAAAGAAACATGGGACAAACGTGAAGGAGGACGAAGAAAAGAAAGGGTGGGTGTTAAAGAAAGTAGAACAAGAAACAGAATAGCATAAAGGTAAAGACAGAAGATGGATGGATGGGTAAAACAAGAAAGATGAAGGAGAGGAACAGTTGAGGGGAGTGAGAGGGAGAAGGAAGTGAAGGGTGGAGAGGTAAAGGAAAGGGAGGAAAATTACAGATACAGTTGAAAGAAGGTAAAGGAGAGAAAGGATGGAGAGGAAGAAAAGAGGAAGTAGCTGGGTGATAGAAGGTGGAGTGATATAGGAAACAAGATTAAAGTTAGGAAGTGTGGAGATGTAAAAGAGGAAAAAGGATAGAAAGGCTGGAGAGGTAAATGAAGAAATGTAGGAGGAGGATGAAAGGAACATGGAAGAGGAAAAACATGAAGGAGAGAAAAGTGGAAGAGAGATGAAGGGATGGATGGATGGGAGAGGAAGGAAGAAGAAGGACAGGAACATGAAGGATTTAATGGATAGAGAGGAAAGAAGATGAAGCTTGGATGGGAGGGAGAGGAAGATTTAGGAAAGAAAAAGTTGACAGGAGAAAGAGATGAGAGGAAGTGTGGAAAGGAAATCAGGAGTATGAGGGACAGAAAGGAGGGATGGTTAAAGGAAGAGAAATTGCTCTTATCCATGAATGATAGAAAGGTTCAGAGAAAAACTAAGTTTAAAGATACAACAGTAGAAGATGATAGAATATAAATGAAAGGAAAAGTGGATGGATGAAACAGGGGGATTAAGGAAAGAAAGATTGGAGAGAAAGAAAGGAAGATGGAGGAGCAGGATAGGTAGAGGGCGGAGTGGTATAGGAAACAAGAATAAGGATAGGAAGCATGGAGATGTAAAGGACAAGAAATAAAAGAAATGCTGAAGAGGAAAAAGGAAAGAATGTGGGGGATGAAAGGAGTATGAAAGGGAAAGTAAGAATGAAGGACAGGAAGAGTGGAGATGTTAAGGGTGGAGGATGAAGGAGAGAGAGATGGAAAGGGTTGAAAATCAAAGAATAAGAGATGAAGGATAGAAAAAGTGGAGGAAAATGAAGGAAGTTGATGAAGAGACAGGGTGGATGTTAAAGAATAGAGATGAAGGACAGGAGGAATGGAAAACAAAGAATAAGAGTTGGAGGAGATGGAGGGTGGAGAGGTGAAAGAGAAAACATGAATGAGAAGAAGAGTAGATGAATTACAGAGCGAGATGGAGAGAGTGAATGAGTAAAGAAATGAGAGAAAGGCCAGAGAGATACAGGAAGAATAATGAAGGATAGGAAGGGTTGAGGGGAGAAGGAGGAAGATGAAAGACAGGAAAATAAAGAATGAATTAAAGAAATGGTGTGTTGGAGAAATAAAGAAAGGAATATGAAGGACGGGGAAATGTAAAGGATAGAAGATGACAGAAGAGAGGTGGCTGGGAGAGGGAGGAAGAAGCAGGACAGGAAAAGTTGACAGGAGAAAGGGAGATGAAGAAATGAAGGAAAAAAGGACAGGAAGGTGATGTAAATAATGATGAAAAGAAGGGTGGATGGTTAAATGAAAGAAGATAAAAAAAATCCCTTCCATCCATGAAGAACTGAAAGGATGAAGAGATAAATGAAAAAAAGATGTAAGGAAAGGAAGGAAAATGGACAGGAAGGATGGTAGAGCAAGAAAGAGAAAAAATAGAAAGGGTGAAGAGGTAAAAGAAAAGGGAAGGAAAAGAAAGGAGAGGCTGGGTAGATGGATAGAGGAAGGAAGAAGAAAGGAAAATCAAGTGAAGAAGGACGGGAGAGATCCCTACCTCCCATCCATGAAGGACAGAAAGGCTGGGAGAAAATTAAGGAAGATTAAAAGATACAAACAGAAGATGATAGAATATAAAGGAAAGGAAAAGTGGATGGGTGAAACAGAGGGATTAAGGAGAGAAAGAATAGAGAGGAAAATGAAGGAGCAGGATAGGTAGAGGGTGGAAAGGTATAGGAAATAAGATATAAGATAGGAAGCATGGAGATGTAAAGGATAGAAAATAAAAGAAAGGGTGAAGAGGAAAAGGAAGGAATGTGGAGGATGGAAGGAGTATGAAAGGAAAAGTAAGAAGAATGAAGGAGAGAAAGAGTGGAGGTGTTAAGGGTGGAGGATGAAGGATAGAAAAAGTGGAGGAAAATGAAGGAAGACAGGGTGGATGGTTCAAGAATCAAGAAAAAAAATAGTGTGAAGGTAGGAGATAAAGGACAGGAGGAATGGAAAATAAAGAATGAGTTGGAGGAGATGGAGGGTGGAGAGGTGAAAGAGAAAACATGAATGAGAGGAAGAGTAGATGAATTAAGGAGCGAGATGGAGAGTGAATAGGTAAAGAAATGAGAGAAAGGCCAGAGAGATACAGGAAGAACGATGAAGGATAGGAAGAGTTGAAGGGAGAAGAAGGAAGATGAAAGACAGGAAAATAAAGAATGAATTAAAGAGATGATGAGAAATAGAGAAAGGAATATGAAGAAGGAAAAGGAAGGAAATGTATAAGAGGACAGGGGGAAATGTAAAGGATAGAAGATGATGGAGATGAGAGGTGGATGGGAGAGGGAGGTGTTGAAAGAGATGAAATGTACATGGATAAATGAAGGAAGATAAAGATTTTGCAGTAGAAGGATAGAAGATGAAGGTAAATAAAAGATAGAAAAGAGAAGAGGGAAGGGTGGAGAGGTATTTCAACAAAAATGCAAAAACATGACATCAAGCCTTTACATTCAGATACATATACAGAGACCCTCCTCCCCCTCACTACAAACAGCCCCGTCTATACACCAACAATATCATTTAGCAGACTGTAATAAACATATTCAGCCCCAAGATAGAAAGGATAGAAAGATGAAGGAAGCTGAAAGAGAAAACTTGGATGGAGTAAGATGTAGGAGAGGAACAGTTGAGGGGTAAAGGAAAGGGAGGAAAATTACAGATACAGTTGAAAGAAGGTAAAGGAGAGAAAGGATGGAGAAGAATAAGAGAAGAGGAAGGAGCTGGGTGATAGCAGGTGGAGTGATATTGGAAACAAGATTAAAGTTAGTAAGCGTGGAGATATAAAGGATAGAAAATAAAAGAAAGGGTGAAGAGGAAAAGGGAAGAATGTGGAGGATGGAAGGAGTATGAAAGGGAAAATAAGAATGGAGGAGAGAAAGAGAGGAGATGTTAAGGGTGGAGGATGAAGGAGAGAAAGATGAAAAGGCTTGAGAATCTAAGAATAAGAGATGAAGGATAGAAAAAGTGCAGAGGAAAATGAAGGAAGATGATGAAGAGAAAGGGTGGATGGTTAAAGAATCAAGAAAAAGAATAGTGTAAAAGTAGGAGATAAAGGACAGGAAGGATGGATAGGTAAAATGAGAAAGATGAGGGACAAGAGGAATGGAAAATAAAGGGTGGAGAGGTGAAAGAGAAGACAAGTTACAGAGTGAGATCGAGATGGAGAGAGTGAGTTGGTGAAGAAATGAGAGAAAGACCAGAGAGATGGATAGGAAGGGTTGAGAAGAAAAGAAGAAAGATGAAAGACAGGAACATAAAGAATGAATTAAAGAAATGGTTTTAAGAAAGAGATAGGAATATGACGAAGGGAAAGGGAGGGAAACGAATAAGAGGATGAGATGTAAAGGATAGATAGAAGAAGAAGAGGGAGGAAGAAGCAGGACAGGAAAAGTTGATGAGAGACAGGGAGATGAAGAAGTGAAGGAAAAAGGACAAGAAGGTGGAGATGTAAATAATGATAAAAAAGAAGGGTGGATGGTTAAATGAAAGAAGATTATACAAAATCCCTTCCATCCATGAAGAATTGAAAGGATGAAGAGGTAAAAGGAAAAAAAGATGTAAGGAAAGGAAGAAAAATGGACAGGAAGGATGGTAGGGCAAGGAAGAGAAAAAAATAGAAAGGGTGAAGAGGTAAAAAAGGGAAGGAAAAGAAAAGAGAGGCTGGGTAGATGGATAGCAGAGGAAGGAAGAAGAAAGGAAAATCAAGTGAAGGAGGATGGGAGAGAGCCCTACCTCCCATCCATGAAGGAAAAATGATGGAGATGAAGATGGAGAGGAAAAGTAGTGGAAGAAGAGATGAGGGATAGAAAGGTACAGAGTTAGACAAAAGGAGGATGGAAGGATCATTGGGGAAAGAAAGAGGGTGGGTAGGTGAGGAAGGATAAATATGATGAAAGATAAAGCAGGTGGAACAGTAAAGGAAGAAGATGAGGGATAGAAAGGTGGAGAGGCAGAGGAAGGAAGTGGAAGGAACATTTAGGAAAGAGAAGGACAGGAAGAGTAGAGGTGTAAAGGAGAGAGGGTGAGAGAAAAACTAAGTTTAAAGATAAAACGGTGGAAGATGATAGAATATAAAGGAAAGGAAAAGTGGATGGGTGAAACAGAGGGATTAAGGAGAGAAAGAATAGAGAGGAAGATGAAGGAGCAGGATAGGTAGAGGGTGGAAAGGTATAGGAAACAAGATTAAAGACAGGAAGCATGGAGATGTAGATAGGAAATAAAAGAAAGGGTGAAGAGTGAAAGGAAATATGTGGAGGGTGGAAGGAGTATGAAAAGGAAAGTAAGAAGAATGAAGGAGAGAAAGAGTGGAGATGTTAAGGGTGGAGGATGAAGGAGAGAAAGATGGAAAGGCTTGAGAATCTAAGGATAAGAGATGAAGGATAGAAAAGTGGAGAGGAAAATGAAGGAAGATGATGAAGAGGAAAGGGTGGATGGTTAAAGAATAGTGTGAAGGTAAGTAAAAAGTAGGAGATGAAGGAGGGGAAGGGTGGATGAGTAAAACCAGAGAGATGAAGGACAGAAGGAATGGAAAACAAAGAATATGAGTTGGAGGAGATGGAGGGTGGAGAGGTGAAAGAGTAGATGAGTTAGGGAGTGAGATGAGATGGAGAGAGTGAGTGGGTGAAGAAATGAGAGAAAGATCAGAGGGATGGATAGGAAGGGTTGAGGAGAAAAGAAGAAAGACAGGAACATAAAGAAAGAATTATAGAAATGAAGTAGTTGAGAAACAGAGGAAGGAATATGAAGAAGGAAATGAATAAGAGGACAGGGGGAAATGTAAAGATAGACGGAGAAGAGAGGTGGATGGGAGAGGGAGGAAGAAGTGGGAGAGGAAAAGTTGATGAGAGACAGGGAGATGAAGAAATGAAGGAAAATTGAAGACATGAAGGTGGAGATGTAAATAATTAGATAAAGAGGAAGGGTGACTGGTTAAATGAAGATTTTTAAAAAAAATATCCCTTCCATCCATGAAGGATGGAAAGGAAAGAGGTAAAGGAAAAAAGATGTAAGGAAAGGAAGGAAAATGGACAGGAAATAAGAAGGAAAGGAAAAGTAGATGGGTGAAACAGGGGGATTAAGGAGAGAAAGAATAGAGAGGAAGATGAAGGAGCAGGATAGGTAGAGGGTGGAAAGGTATAGGAAATAAGATTACATGGAGATGTAAAGGATAGAAAATGAAAGAAAGGGTGAAGAGGAAAATGGAAGAATGTGGAGGATGGAAGGAGTATGAAAGGGAAAGTAAGAAGAATGAAGGAGAGAAAGAGAGGAGATGTTAAGGGTGGAGGATGGATA
Organism: Thunnus thynnus; assembly: GCF_963924715.1. Taxonomy (NCBI): domain Eukaryota; kingdom Metazoa; phylum Chordata; class Actinopteri; order Scombriformes; family Scombridae; genus Thunnus; species Thunnus thynnus. The sequence goes on from NC_089518.1 coordinate 13,449,819, forward strand.
GAAATTGGAGAAGGAGATGAAAGATGGAAAGGGTTGAAAATTGAAGAATGAGAGATGAAGGATAGAAAAAGTGGAGAAAAATGAAGGAAGATGAAGGGAAAAGGTGGATGTTAATGAATAGCATAAAAGTAAAGTTAGGAGTGTGAAAGAAAATTGAACAGTAGTTTGTCATTTTATAAATCTTTTGTATACATATATACATATATACATACATACATACATATACATATATATACACATATATACACATATATACATACACACATATACATATATATACATATACATATATACATACATATAATATATACATACATATATACATATACATATATATACATACATATATACACACATATATACATACACATATATACATACACATATATACATATACATATATACACATATATACATATACATATACATAAATATATACATAAATATATACATATATACATATAAATATATACATAATGTATATATTTATGTATATATTTATGTATATATTAAATATATACACACACCAATATATACAAATTAATGTACACATATATACATCAATATATACATCAATATATACATTAATATATATTAATATACATATATAATTATGTATATATTTATGTATATATTTATGTATATACATAAATATATACACACATACATACATTAATATACACATATACATTAATATATACGTTAATATATACATTGATACACACACATATACATATTAATATGCGTATATATTTATGTGTATATTTATGTATATGCATAAATATATACACACATATACACACATTAATATACACACATATACATTAATATACACATTAATATACACATATATACACATTAATATATACATACATATACACACACACACATACATATACAGATATATACATATATACATACATACATATATATACATACATATATATACACACACATACACACACATACATACATAGAAACAAATGTTTTCAAACTAAGGAGTCAATGTTTGTTATCAACTGAATGATGTAAAGTCATTGTCATTTTGGGGACACATGTTGGTGAAGAAATCCTACTCCTAGGCTAGTTGAACTCTTGAACCTGTTTCTATAGACTCGGGCCGCGACGCCACAGAAGAAGAGGATGCTGCAGTAGACTCGGTTGGCGACGCCACAGAAGAAGAGGATGCTGCTGCAGACTCGGGCGTCGACGCCACAGAAGAAGAGGACGCTGCTGCAGACTCGGGCGTCGACGCCACAGAACAAGAGGACGCTGCTGCAGACTCGGATGGCGACGCCACAGAAGAAGAGGACGCTGCTGCAGACTCGGGCGGCGACGCCACAGGGGATGCTGCAGACTCGGGCGGCGACGCCACAGAAGAAGAGGACGCTGCTGCAGACTCGGGCGGCGACGCCACAGAAGAAGAGGACGCTGCTGCAGACTCGGGCGGCGACGCCACAGAAGAGGATGCTGCTGCAGACTCGGGCGGCGACGCCACAGAAGAAGAGGATGCTGCTGCAGACTCGGGCGGCGACGCCACAGAAGAAGAGGATGCTGCTGCAGACTCGGGCGGCGACGCCACAGGGGATGCTGCAGACTCGGGCGGCGACGCCACAGGGGATGCTGCAGACTCGGGCGGCGACGCCACAGAGGAAGAGGATGCTGCTGCAGACTCGGGCGGTGACGCCACAGAAGAAGAGGATGCTGCTGCAGACTCGCCAGAGGGGATGCTGCTGCAGACTCGGGCGGCGACGCCACAGAAGAAAAGGATGCTGCTGCAGACTCGGGCGTCGACGCCACAGAAGAAGAGGATGCTGCTGCAGACTTGGGTGTCGACGCCACAGGGGATGCTGCAGACTCGGGCGGCGACGCCACAGAAGAAGAGGATGCTGCTGCAGACTCGGTTGGCGACGCCACAGAAGAAGAGGATGCCGCTGCAGACTCGGACGGCGACGCCACAGAAGAAGAGGATGCCGCTGCAGACTCGGGCGGCGACGCAACAGAAGAAGAGGATGCCGCTGCAGACTCGGGCGGCGACGCCACAGAAGAAGAGGATGCTGCTGCAGACTCGCCAGAGGGGATGCTGCAGACTTGGGCGTCGACGCCACAGAAGAAGAGGATGCTGCTGCAGACTCGGGCGTCGACGCCACAGAAGAAGAGGATGCTGCTGCAGACTCGGGCGGCGACGCCACAGAAGAAGAGGATGCTGCTGCAGACTCGGGCGGCGACGCCACAGAAGAAGAGGATGCTGCTGCAGACTCGGGCGGCGACGCCACAGAAGAAGAGGATGCTGCTGCAGACTCGGGCGGCGACGCCACAGAAGAAGAGGATGCTGCTGCAGACTCGGGCGGCGACGCCACAGAAGAAGAGGATGCTGCTGCAGACTCGGGCGGCGACGCCACAGAAGAAGAGGATGCTGCTGCAGACTCGGGCGGCGACGCCACAGAAGAAGAGGATGCTGCTGCAGACTCGGGCGGCGACGCCACAGAAGAAGAGGATGCTGCTGCAGACTCGGGCGGCGACGCCACAGAAGAAGAGGATGCTGCTGCAGACTCGGGCGGCGACGCCAAAGAAGAAGAGGATGCTGCTGCAGACTCGGGCGGCGACGCCAAAGAAGAAGAGGATGCTGCTGCAGACTCGGGCGGCGACGCAACAGAAGAAGAAGATGCTGCTGCAGACTCGGGCGGCGACGCCACAGAAGAAGAGGATGCTGCTGCAGACTCGGGTGGCGACGCCACAGAAGAAGAGGATGCTGCTGCAGACTCGCCAGAGGATGCTGCTGCAGACTCGGGCGGCGACGCCACAGAAGAAGAGGATGCTGCTGCAGACTTGCCAAAGGGGATGCTGCAGACTCGGGCGGCGACGCCACAGAAGAAGAGGATGCTGCTGCAGACTCGCCAGAGGATGCTGCTGCAGACTCGGGCGGCGACGCCACAGAAGAAGAGGATGCTGCTGCAGACTTGCCAAAGGGGATGCTGCAGACTCGGGCGGCGACGCCACAGAAGAAGAGGATGCTGCTGCAGACTCGGGCGGCGACGCCACAGAAGAAGAGGATGCTGCTGCAGACTCGGGCGGCGACGCCACAGAAGAAGAGGATGCTGCTGCAGACTCGGGCGGCGACGCCACAGAAGAAGAGGATGCTGCTGCAGACTCGGGCGGCGACGCCACAGAAGAAGAGGATGCTGCTGCAGACTCAGGCGGCGACGCCAAAGAAGAAGAGGATGCTGCTGCAGACTCAGGCGGCGACGCAACAGAAGAAGAGGATGCTGCTGCAGACTCGGGCGGCGACGCCACAGAAGAAGAGGATGCTGCTGCAGACTCGCCAGAGGATGCTGCTGCAGACTCGGGCGGCGATGCCACAGAAGAAGAGGATGCTGCTGCAGACTTGCCAAAGGGGATGCTGCAGACTCGGGCGGCGACGCCACAGAAGAAGAGGATGCTGCTGCAGACTCGCCATAGGATGCTGCTGCAGACTCGGGCGGCGACGCCACAGAAGAAGAGGATGCTGCTGCAGACTCGGGCGGCGACGCCACAGAAGAAGAGGATGCTGCTGCAGACTCGCCAGAGGGGATGCTGCAGACTCGGGCGGCGACGCCACAGAAGAAGAGGATGCTGCAGCAGACTCGGGCGGCGACACCACAGAAGAAGAGGATGCTGCTGCAGACTCGGGCGGCGACACCACAGAAGAAGAGGATGCTGCTGCAGACTCGGGCGGCGACGCCACAGAAGAAGGGGATGCTGCTGCAGACTCGCCACAGGGGATGCTGCAGACTCGGGCGGCGACGCCACAGAAGAAGAGGATGCTGCTGTAGACTCGGGTGGCGACGCCACAGAAGAAGAGGATGCTGCTGCAGACTCGGGCGGCGACGCCACAGGGGATGCTGCAGACTCTGGAACGGGGGGCTGGCGCAGCTCCGGAACAAGGGATAGCTGCGCTGGCCCAGCAGGGACGGAGGGTTGCTGCACGCCAGCTGGGACGCTGGGGAGCAGAGACTCTGGGGCGCGGAGACTCTGAGGCGCTGGAGAGGACAGGCCAGGTGGCAAGGTGACCCAAGGAACGGTGTGGTCGTCTGCGTTGACGACCGGAACTCTGGTTGGCGCTCCGAGGGCCTCCCAGAGCCAACCGGGTGCCCAGGTAGGGGTTTTGGGTTGGTGCTGGCTCAGGAGTGGCAGGCTGCTGGCTAGCTGGCTCCTTCCTAGCAGTCTTAGATCACTGATAATACAAGTACTTCAGCAAAGTCATCTGAGCTGGAATGTCCGGGGTGGAAGCCGAATGGCAGTGCTGGTGGTTGGCAAGCTTGGAGGCCCGTCTGGCTGATCGAGGTCCCCCCCGTGCCAGACGGGTTCCTTGAAAACAGTTTGTCTCTGCTGGGTCCATTACTGGTTGGATCGTTCTGTCAGGCTCGGGGAAGCAGGAGTGGACCCAAACGCAGAGGCCGGAATGCAGATATGATGAAAAACTCTTTTAATTGTGGATGGTCACGGACAGGTAAACAGGGCTGAACAGAACTAGCAGAAGGAACAACACAAAACGATCCAACAAAGACTGAACAGAAAACCCGAACTTAAAGAAACTGAACTAACAAGGAGATGAGGTGCAGGTGGGGAGATGGGTGTGAACATTCGAGAGGGGAATGAACATACGGGGAGCTGATTGGCTGAGGACACACAGGGAGCGGGGCAGGGCTGACGAGGCTAACACAGGGCAGGTGTGGGGAAGACAGCAGGGCAGGGCTAACGAGTCCAAATGCAGGGCAGGTGTGGAGGAGCACATGAACACACAAGGGAAACAGAAGAAAAACCCAGAAAACAAACTCAATGCCATCTATACTAACCCATCCAAAACCAAGCACAAACACATACCCAAGCACACAACCCAACAAACTAATGATTCAATCCTCTAAAACCCACCACCCAAATCATACAAGAAAATCCTATGAACTGAGGGACTAAACAGACGTGCAAAACCAGGAGACCCCACAGAACACAACATAAGACCAAAAAAACACCCAAAGTCCAGGCAAGATGTGACAATAAAGGGTAGAGAGGAAAGAAGATGAAGCTTGGATGGGAGAGGGAGGAAGATTTAAGTAAAAAAAAAAAAGTTGACAGGAGAAAGAGAGATGAGAGGAAGGGTGGAAATGAAGGAGAATTAGAGACAGAAAGGAGGGATGGTTAAAGGAAGATAGAAATGCTCTTATCCATGAATGATAGTAAGGTTAGAGAGTGACAAGAAAAAACAATGGATGGATAGCAGAAGAAGGAAGAAGAAAGAAAGAAAAAACAAGTGAAGAAGGATGGGAGAGAACCCTACTTCCCATCCATGAAGGATAGAAAGGATGGAGAGAAGTTGAAAGAAACAAAAGTTGGATAGGAGAGAGAAAAACTAAGTTTAAAGATACAACAGCGGAGGATGATAGAACAAACAGAGGGATTAAGGAGAGAAAGGATAGAGGGGAAGATGGAGGAGCCGGATAGGTAGAGGGTGGAATGGTATAGGAAACAAGATTAAAGATAAGAAGCATGGAGATGTAAAGGATAGAAAATAAAAGAAGGGGTGAAGAGAAAAAGGAAGGAATGTGGAGGATGAAAGGAGTATGAAAGGGAAAGTAAGAAGAATGAAGGACAGGAAGAAAGGAGATGTTAAGGGTGGAGGATGAAGGAGAGAAAGATGGAAAGGCTTGAGAATCTAAGAATAAGAGATGAAGGATAGAAAAAGTGGAGGAAAATGAAGGAAGATGAAGAGAAAGGGTGGATGCTTCAAGAATCAAGAAAAAGAATAGTGTAAAGGTAGGAGATGAAGGACAGGAGGAATGGAAAACAAAGAATGAGTTGAAGGAGATGGAGGGTGGAGAGGTGAAAGAGAAAACAAAAGAGAGGAAGAGTAGATGAGTTAGGGAGCGAGATGGAGATTGAGAGAGTGAATGAGTAAAGAAATGAGAGAAAGGCCAGAGAGATACAGGAAGAATAATGAAGGATAGGAAGAGTTGAGGGGAGAAGTAGGCAGATGAAAGACGAGAACAAAGCATATGAGTTGAAGCAGATGGAAGGTGGAGAGGTGAAAGACGAAAGAATGAAGGATGGGAGAGAGCCCTACCTCCCATCTATGAAGGATAGAAAGGATGGAGAGAAGTTGAAAGAGACAAAAGGTGGATAAGCGAGAGAGGGCGATGGAGAGGAAAGAAGTAAGATCAAGCAGAGGAAGGGTGGAGGGGAAAGGAAGGATGGTGAAAGAAAGGAAGAAGGATGAAGGATAGAAAAGTCAATTAGTTGAGGAGGAAGAGCAAAGGTCATTAGATAAAGGAAGCAAGGTGGAAGAAAGGGAAAGAAAGTGATGGTGAGAGGGTGGATGGTAGAAGTAGGAAGATGAAGGGAGGAAGATGGAAGACAAAAGGTGATAAGAAGGATGCAATACAAAGGAAAAGGAAGGAAAGGGAAGGTGGAGAGGCAAAGGAAGGAGAGGAGAAACAGAAAGATCAAAAGGATGAGAGAGGAAGAACAGAAATGAGGAAGATGGACAGAAAACAAAGTAGAGGGAGGGTGGGTAGGAGAGGGAGGATAAAAAAGATGAATGTGGAGCAGTAAAGGAAGAAGATGAGGGATAGAAAGGTGGAGAGGTAGAGGAAAGAAGTTGGAAGTAGCATTCAAAGGAAAGAAAGAAAAGGACAGGAAGAGTGGAGGTGAAAAAGGTGGAGGATGAATGAGAGAAAGGGTGGATTGGACAAGGAGATGAAAGATGGAAAGGGTTGAAAAAAGGATAAGAGATGAAGGATACGAAGAAACGAGAGAAAGACCGGAGAGATACAGGAAGAATGATGAAGGATGGGAAGAGTTGAGGGGAGAAGGAGGAAGATGAAAGACAAGAACATAAAGAATGAATTAAAGAGATGATGTTGAGAAATAGAGAAGAGAATATGAAGAAGAAGGAAAAGAAAGGGAAATGAATAAGAAGACAGGGGGAAATGTAAAGGATAGAAAATGACAGAAGAGAGGTGGATGGGAGAGGGAGGAAGATGTAGTGGAAAGGAAGAGAGGAAAGTAAGAAAAATGAAGGAGGAAGAGTGGAGGTGTTAAGGGGTGGAGGATGAAGGAGAGAAAGGGTGGATGTTAAAGAATAAAGAAAAAGAATAGTGTAAAGGTAGGAGATAAAGGACGGGAAGGTCGGATGGGTAAAATGAGAAAGGTGAAGGACAGGAGGAATGGAAAATAAAGAATGAGGTGAAGATGAATGATGAAAGATGGAAAGGGTTGAGAAGGAAAGGATATGAGATGAAGGAAAGAAACAGTGGAGAGAAAAATGAGGGAGGATGAAGAAAAGGAAGACGTAAAGACGTAAGGTAAAGATAGGAGATAAAAGAGGGGAAGGGTGGATGGGTAAAACAAGTGAAAAAAATGGAGAGGAGGAATGTAGAATAAAGGATAGGAGTTAAAGGCCATGGAGGGTAAAAGAAATGAAAGACAAAACATGAAAGGAAAGAGGAACAGTAGATGAGTTATGGAGCAAAATCAAGGTGGACAGGTGATAGAAGGAGATGAAAGGTGGAAAGAATGAACAGGTAAAGAAACAAGAGGAAAGGTAGATGTTTAAAGGGAGGAAGTTGAAGACTGAGGAGAGATAGGTCACAGAGAGAAGAAGAAGGACAGCAAGGGTAGATGAGTGAAGGAGGGAAATGAAGGAGAAGAACAGTATAAGGTAAGCGAACGATGCTTCCCTGCCTGTTGGAGCCAGTCAGACGGTAGCGTTGTTGTCTTTGCCGTCACCGTCTGCCTTCGTCTTCTTTGTGAGGCTTTTTTTCTCCAAGGCAAGCTTCTGAAAAGGTTGTGTCCACTTTTCTGATGCAAGCCCTCTATCTCATCTCTCCTCCTTCTTCAGCTGGCAGAAAGTTTGAAGGTGCCTCCACTTCCATTTCTGCAAGCAGCATCACCACCCTGGACTCTCCTATAAATGCCAAAAAGACAGAAATATACAGGAAGTGTTAAAAAATAAAAAAAAAGACAGAGATACAGAGCCAGGAATCAATATTAGATTTAGACTTAAGATTTATCTTTACTTCACTGATTATTATCTTAATTCACATAACTTTTGAATTTTGTGTGAATATGAAGAAACAAACATTGTATTGTCATGTTTGAGTAACATCTGTTTCAGTCCATTCACTTGTGGAGGAAGTATTTCCTGATCCTTAACTCAAGTAAAAGTAGCAATACTGCAATAAAATAAGAATACTGTACACCAGTACAAGTAAAAGTCCTGTATTAATTAGTAAGTCATATTACCAGAAAAATATAGGCTACTTTAAGTATGAAAAGTAAAAGTACATGTAACATGCAGCATTTTAATGTTGCTGGTCAAGGTGGATCTAATTTTAACTATTTCATATACTGTTGGGTGGTTTAATGTATTGTACATAATATAATATTTTATATAGTGGAGTAAGAATATAACATTTTCTATTATAGTGGAGTGGAAGTATAAAGTAGCATAAAATAGAGATGCTGAAGTACAGTACTTCACTACAGTACTTCAGTGTGTGATCTCCACCACTGAACTCATCTAGCAAACTAAAACATATGTTTAGTCCACTGCATTTCATAAATAACCTACTAAAATCTTCCATAGATTTATAGTTTATGTAACATTATTGCATTTTGTGTGTGTGTGTTTTTTATTTAAATACTGCAAACAGTAACACCACACCACCACACCTTTTCCTGTCAGTGGTAAATGTTGGGAAATCTAGATCAATTACAGTGCAATTTTTATACGGTTGAGATGAAAGAATATACATGTGAAATAAGATAATAATAGAAAATAAGTAGGAATAGAAATAAGATGAGTAAATTACATGATTTAAACTAATATGAATTAGGCTTTTCAGACAAACATTGGTGGTTACGCAGTATACTTTCAGTCAATGGGTCAACAGCAGCAGAAAAAGAGAATCTGTTTTAGGATCCTGACATTTAATTAAATGTCACAGTGCACACAATAAACATATGTCACAAACTGGAGAGAAACCCTGTTTCAATCATTAAATCAATCCTGTATTTGATGCATATCAATTAAAATATGCAATAAAGTGTATTTTGGGGTATTTGGGGGTTGGTTGGGAGCAGATTCTTACACAGACTGACATTATTTTTTTAAGTGAGGCATTAACTTTAGTTATCAAACTGTATGAAAATCTAATTGCTTTCCAGAAAAAGACAACATTTAATTAATTTGTTGAAACCTGAGGCAAATACAAAGACATGAGAGAAAAAGTAAGCTGTCCCAGATAAGTGCAATCCTAAATTACAGTCAATGTTTGCCTAAAGGTTTGCCATCTTCAAATGAGAAAATCTTACCATGCTTCTCCCGCTGTGTCTACTCTCCATATGTATCAACCCAACAAAGATCCCATCGAATATGAAGAAACAGATGACTGAAGATTTGAAGATATATTCCCACTGAAAAAAACTGCCTTTCAGTTCAAGATCTGAGTGAGACTGAGTGGACTGTGTAGAATTTTTACATTATGATAATGTGCTGGTAGTTCTAGAATTCGCATATATTAGAATGCTCATTATGATATTCTGGTGACACACATTCCGTCTTACAGCACAGAAAATGCTGCTTTTAAAACATTTTACTGTCAGAAAACAAATAAAACTCTTATTGTGCTGCTGTTTGAAGCAGAAGTGGGAACATGACATTGTTGAACAAGTCACAAGTAGTCAAGTCTTGACTCTAAAGTCGAGACAGACATGTTCAAGCCCCAGAAAACAAAAGCCACATAATGAGCTCATGTGTTTGTGTGACATTTTAGGCTCAAGACACATTTCTGTCCAGTCTGTTTGACTGCAACATGCATAAAAATGCTTCTTTTTACATAAAATCATTAAAAAAAAAATCTTTACATTATCATTTGACATTTTTCTCTGTTGCTGGTTGTCATTTTTGGTTTGTGTACACAAAAACTTTGTAATTTGAGAAAATTAAGACTATGCACAGTAAACTATTTTTAGTTGAAACACCAAACTATTGCTGACACACTGCATAACTTTCAAATGCACTATAATACACTCTAGTCTTCTTGCTTATGGGCAGTAATTTTGACAAAACAATGATGTACATAAGATTATTATCAACTATCCTGAATAAAAGACTCAGGCTGTTTGTTCTACAGTTCATCATTTTACACTCATGCAGTCCACGTTGTTATGTTTGCATAAAGCATCACCTGAAAGCCACTGTATTGTGTTTATATTTGACATTTTGGATGCTGTAGACTTGATTCTTGGCCAAACCTAAGTATTGTTTGTGTAAGCGACGTGGGTGTGAGTGAGGGAATAAATCAGTCCAATACGTTCTGGGTTCTCCTCATAACTTTAGTCACCTTCAACAAACACAGCTCAGTCCAGTCATCACACACTTCTCATTCTCTTTCTCCCCTTCTCTCCCCTCAAAACTCTACCCACTGTCTGAACAGCGCCGCCAAGCGGCTGACACTACAATATCACCCAAACACTGCATCACTAAACATATGCAAACAGGCAATGTTCAACAAAACACAGTAAACTGATGTTTAACCTTACGTTTACACAACTTTTGCCCATAAGACACAACTTCACTCTTACACATCGTCCCCCCCTTACGCAAGAAGCGTCCTCGCTTCCAAATAGGTGTAATGAAATTGTCACTACTTTATGCTTAACAACAATATAAACAGATGACGTTGGCAAAACAACAACAAAGAACAGTGGAACAGGATACTTTTTTTTTCCTTGTGTTTGCCTATAACATCTCAGTGTTTTTTTTTTTTTACTTGTACTTCTCAATCAAGCATATGACACAGACCACAGTTCATTCAACAGTCCTGTAACGCACTGGGGGACGTACACAACGACCTGACTTAGTCCTTACTCCCGTGAAAGGCTGAACTGCCGGAGACAGTTCACTGGAATGTCCTGTGGCAACATTGTCTCCCACCTGTGTTGTGGTGCTAGTAGCACTCTGGGGCAGAGGGCAAACATTTGTCTGATCCCTAGGCGCAATCACAGAGCACCCGGGCTTATTTGGGTGCCTGTATACATAAGGTCTGGAGCCTGAGAGTGCAGTGAGCAGTGGGGGACCTGGGCCGTTTGCTGGTACAGTCAGTTCTGAAGGTGAGGGTGGAACTGGATGCCTGTCAGCTGACCAGGCTGAACGATAAGGTTTCAGGCGATTGTAGTGAATGACCTTAGGTTTAGCTCTAGGGTCCCGTTGATCCAGAAGTTCATAGTCTACTCCAATGTCACCTGTGCCTGAGTCAAGCCGTCGTAGAACTTTAAAAGGGCCGGTCCACTTAGGTGACAGTTTTTGTCTAGCAAGGGCAGGAAGGTCAACCCACACTAAGTCACCTGGCTCATAGGCTGTGTGTTTCATCCGACGATCATAGTAGTGCTTTTGTTGAGCACCTGCTGCCTCAATGTTATGTGCAACAGAGTGAAAAGCAGCACACAGTTTCAGTAATACCGAATTGGCATATTCACTTGGAGTACCTGGTGTGGCGTTTGAAAGTCCTGGTAAGTCTCCAAGGAGGAGATCTGCAGGCAGGTGGGCCACTCTGCCATGGGCCAGGAAGAAAGGAGCGTGTTTTGTGGAGGAGTGAACAGTCGTATTGTATGCAAATTCAACCTGCCGTAGATGGTCATCCCATTCACCTCCTCTGGTATACAGATATTTTGCTAACTGGTCCTTGATGGTCCTGTTTGCTCGTTCCACCATGCCATCTGACATAGCATGATAAGGTGATGTCCTTGTTTTATGTATTCCTGACGGTTGCACAGTTCTTTGACAAGATCTGAGTTGAAGTGACGGCCTTGGTCAGTGTGCAAACTTTGAGGCACACCATGGTGGCTAATATAATCTTCAAACAAACATTTAGCCACAGTGGTTGCCCGTTGATCAGGAAGTGCATACAAGTTGAGGTACTTAGTAAAATAGTCCATTACAACAAATACATACCGATTACCACGGCGTGTGAGTGGCAGTTCCGTCAGGTCTGCTGCAATTTTCTCAAAAGGCCTGGATGTGACTATGTTTTGCATAGGGGCCTGTTGGTGTGGTGTCTGTGGTCGCCGTGCTTCACAGGCTGTGCATTCAAGACACCACTGAGTTATGTCACGTGTCATGTGAGGCCAAAAGCATCTGATCTGTGCCCCTTGTAATGTTTTTTGTGAACTGAAGTGTCCCGAGAGTGAATGTCCATGTAAAGTTTGAAACACTTCCTTCTGCAAGTTACTAGGAACTACAATCTGTAAAACAGGGTCACCTGGTGGAGGTCTGACTTTGCGACACAAAAGACCATCAACAAGGGTGAGTTTAGGAAACTCTCTCCAGTACTGTCTCATTTCAGGTGAGGTTGCTTTAATGTTTGAGAATGGTGGCCTATGGTCAGTCAACACCCAGCTCCTGACTATTTGCAACTCAGGATCAGCTTTTTGAGCTTGGAGGAAATACTGCCTGTCAATATTCAGGAGTGAACTGTCCACCGTTACAGCTGCAGTATCTGGTGAAGCAGACTGCACGAGTGATATTAAATCCATAGCAGTCGAAGCAGTGGGTAAAGTCTCTGAGCAGGGTGCCAGCTCAGTGGCTGGAGTGCACATGGATGACTCTATTGGGTCTGTTTGAGTGTGAATGGAAACACACCTCACCTGATTGGCTGTAACCATAGGGGTGGTGCCTTCAGCTGTGAAGGGACGACGGGACATAGAGTCAGCATTGGCGTGTTTTGTACCTTGTCTACAACTAGCAGGTGCCAGGTCACTCTTCCTGAGTAGGGGCAGGACATCATCACCCAGATAGCACAGTCCTCTCCCCATATCCAGAATCACACAGTGAGGCTTGAGAAAGTCAAAACCTAATATAAAGCCTTGACTGACATTTCTGATGACTTGCACTTCATGTTGCAGAGTTTGAGACCCTAGTTTAAAGGTGATGTCTATCATACCCAATGTATCCAAAGTTTGGCCAGTCACTGCTTGTGACATGATAAACTTCTTTTTAATGGGTCTTTTTGCTAGGGAAGGAAGTGACATTTTGGTTTCCTCACTGATGAACGAAATAGTGGAACCGGTATCTAGCATGATGTGCGTATTAGTGCCCTCAACAATTCCACTTACATAGGAGGTGAAGTCTTTACTTACAGTGGCTTCAATGTTCACACTTTCAGTCAGGGGGATTGTCATATCTGTAGTACCACTAGGGGTTGGTGGTGTACTGATGCAGTCTGTTATTTCAGTGAGGCAGATGTCTGGGGCTTCCAGAGAAGTAGCTGATGAACACCCCGCATCATCAGCTAACGGCCGTTTCCCTGTGGAAATCTGCCATGATCTTTGTAACCACTCTTAGTGGGATACTGACTGTCCCAGTCCTTTGGTTGTCGTGTTTGGCCTTGGTCCCCATACTCTTGGACTGAAACATGCTTGGCATAGGGACTCGGGCTTCGGCGGTGAGAGTCATAGTAGGGTCTACTGGGAGAGGGTTGCCTCCCTCTCTTTTCCTCATAAGGGCTAAAGGCATGGTCTGAGTAGTGAGTATCTCTGTAAGGTTGTCGGTACCTGTCAGGCTCCCTACGGGTGTGATCTTGATGGTGGCGAGTCCTCTGAGGAGAATAGTGTTCTGGGGAATGATTGGAACGTGAGTATCTGGAGGGGGAATGTCTGTAGCCTGAGCTCCATCTATTTGCATCCCTATCTGGGCTTCTCCCATAAGGTGAGGGAGATCTTTGAGGACGCACATGCATGTGCCTGTCAAGGTGGTGCTCCCTGCTTCGCTCATCCAGCTTCAGTCTCAGTGCATCCATATTCTTACTTAAGTCTTTAACAGTAGCAGTGAGGTTCTGAACTGTTTTCCCGAGTTCAATGTCATTTTCACGTACTGAATTTACTGACAGCATTGTGCCAATATCTCTGATGGTAACATTTGGTGAGGACACTGGCATTACTAATCTAGCTGCTTGGCGAGCCCGTTCAGCTTGGGAGGCGACTTGAAAAGCCTCAGTGAAAGTTTTCACCCCTCTTTCATGACATTTGACTTGAAGTTCCTGATCCAGACCAGCAATGAAGCGAGACATTTTCATGTACTCGGAAGCATTGTGCTCAAAATCTGGGAAAGCTTCTTTGACAAGCCTGCATACGTCTGCAGCATAAACTTCCATTGCTTCATTAGGTAGTCTATGCCGGGCATTAGGGAATGTCTGAAATGATGCAATTACATCCTTTTGGCCAAAAGCTGTCTGCAAGTGCTTCTTTGCTTCAGTATAAAGAGTCCTGAGTTTCCCGGGGCAGATTATCCCATACAATGAACAGTTCTGGTGGTAGTCTAGTGGGTAACTCAGCTGCTAATACTGTATTCATGTCCACACCACTGTCCTCGTAACGGGCCTCTTGAATTACCTCATAGCGGCGAGCCCATAGTTGAAAAGACTCACGGCCATCGTTGTGAAATGGTGGCGGTAAGGGAATGCCCCTGGGCGCTCCCTGTGTTCTGCTAGATGGCGGCACACCTGGCGCTGAGGCCCCCCTCGCGCTTGTGCTGGCTCGCTGCTCACCGGTGGAAAATGCTTCCTCGTCAGACATGATGAGTTTCCTTCGTCTCTTTTATTATTTTTTTCTTTAGCCCTCGGACGGAGTTAGATGACCGAAACACGGTTTCTAAACTCACTTGAGCTAACAAAACAAAAAAAACGGACTTGGTAACGACTAGCTGACTAACTGTACTGAAAGCTAAAGCTAAGCTAGCGGTTAGCGTAGCTATCGTTAGCCTATAGCTTTAGGGACTCAAAAAGTTGAGCAGAATCCCAAAGGACTATATTCCACAGAAGGAAATCCCGCCGCTGCCACCAGTGTAAGCGACGTGGGTGTGAGTGAGGGAATAAATCAGTCCAATACGTTCTGGGTTCTCCTCATAACTTTAGTCACCTTCAACAAACACAGCTCAGTCCAGTCATCACACACTTCTCATTCTCTTTCTCCCCTTCTCTCCCCTCAAAACTCTACCCACTGTCTGAACAGCGCCGCCAAGCGGCTGACACTACAATATCACCCAAACACTGCATCACTAAACATATGCAAACAGGCAATGTTCAACAAAACACAGTAAACTGATGTTTAACCTTACGTTTACACAACTTTTGCCCATAAGACACAACTTCACTCTTACATTTGTATAAATCTGCTGTATTACATGCCATCAGGAATTTAGAAACTACTGGGATATAAATTCAATCAAATTCATGTTTGTTATACAATAAACAAATAAGGAGTTCATAGAAAAGTGTCAATAATTATTCAAATGAAATGTCTCTGTAATCCTTTAGAGCAAGAAATAGTCACAAAAACAGAGAAAAGCATAAGGCACTGTGGAATAAAAATGGATTCTATCATAATCATTAAAAGTAGTACAGAAAACAATGTAGATATGCCAATATGATTATTTATTGTAGAATCAAATAATCATCATTTTTTATAATTTTTGTGTTCATTCTCCCTGTTGGTCACACTGCCCTAAAAGAGAAAAAGAATAACATTAAATATGTGAAAATACAATCAACATTTAATAGAAATATCTGGTAAAGCGTCTGGCGGTTTGACTAATTTGAATAATTGACATTATTGACTGATCGATTGACCGAACACAGAATTACAGATGAGCGAAACTTACAAGAAATCCTTTCATTCTGTAGATTTTGGCGAAAGGCGATTCCTCAACACAACCCAAAACACTGCAAGGTGTGTCCACATGTGGAAACCCCTCAACTACCTGAAGGGGGGGGAAACATAACCATGAATATGTAGAGAATAAAATGCTGAAGATGAAGTGTGAGGAGCCATGCTTACATTGTCCAGTGTGTCTGAAAGGCTGTCCAGTTCCCTTTTCCCTCCTGGGCTCAGTCCATATGACCAGTGCTGACAGCAGACCTGTGGCACCACTGAGCCCAGAAGCAGCAACCACAGTGCCAGGGTTTGCATAGCCATTCTGAGGAGGGAAAAAGCTTTATATTACACATATAAGCAGGTCAGTAATCTTCTTATTTTTCCTAATCTAACCCCAAATACTGTCATAGTCCTCAATTTTAGATTACACATGCCCAGATTTATGCATCACATCAGTGAAGTTTTTACCTTCTGTGCATAAGGCAAGCTGCTTCTCTGATTTGTTCTTGGCTGCTGTCCTTTGTGGAAGCCGATGCTGCTGCTGCTGAGCATTTTCCAAGGTTTATATGCTGCTTCCTTTCGTGTCAAAAGCCCAACACTTCACTGCAGGGGGTCACAAAGTGGGATTAAGCAACATTTACTGGTAACCCGCAGAGCTATTAAAAAGATTACAGTGTGTGATTTTTGTCCTTCCACAAAAAGAACAAGTGTTCATCATCAGACCAGCTTTGTGTATGGCCGTGAAGTACCTCCAGTCGTTTTCCAATACTTGCTGATAAACCAAAGATTCACAAATTAATGACAGAGAAAAAGACGAGGTGATAAAGACTTACTCTTCTTCATAGCAGTTTATTTATAACAGTCATTTATGGAAATATATTTCCACGGTCGAGTGCAATAATCATACTCAGGGAGAACTACACCGCCCCCTGTCTCAAACAAAAAAAAAAACAACCTCTGCCCCATATTGCATTCAGAGAGATGTATTAAAATAAATAACCATAGCTCTTTGTGATTTTCACACTCATGGTGAAATACACAACATGATTGCCTTCATCATTCATTCTCACAGGCTGGGTACCTACGATTGAACTGAGTGAATAGTATTGCATCGGAGCAGCTTTGCGCTACAGCTAAAGAAACTTCACCAGTCAAAGGCGAGGATAGCTCTTCACACATGCAAACAGACAATGTCCAGTAAGAACTGAAGTGAGATTGTTCCTTAACAAAACATCTGCCCAATCTATTAATAGTGATTTTTTCTTTTTTTTTGGAAGCACTGGATTTGATTTACATAAGATAACAAGCATTAAACATTTTTGGTGAAAAGATATAACATGTTACAAATCAAATATATACTTGTGCAAATACGTTCAAAAGCATGATTAAGTGATATACGTCATGTAAATGGAACATGTTTTCAGGCAAGTCCACAACATGTGAACACGGCCTTCTGTTAAAGCACACCAAGTTGGATTATTTTCTCACAATGGGATATGAGGAGTAATGAATGTCGTACATAAACATTACAATAAGTAGTGACCACAGTCAAACGCATGCAACTGTGGATCTCTCACACACCGGATTACAAAAAAAACAAAACAAAAGAGGTAGATTCACAGAGCGCAAAACGAGGGAGAGCTTTTTAAGAACACAATATTCAAAAGTAGGAAAAGAGAAACCTCACAGCTGTAAATCATGTATTGCATACCCAAGCTGTGTTTGAAAACTAGCCTGTCGCATAGTTTTATGGTGCATTAACAGCATGTCTGGCCTTTGAGACTGTGCTGTTGTATGGCTTTGGCTTGCATTGCTTCCTTTATAGTGTGTTGTATCCAGCAAAAGTAAGTTACATACTTAAAGAGGAACGTACAGCGTGACAGTTATTGGTAAATGACCCCTTCAGTTTCTGCTACAGCAGCATTCAGTGAAGCTCAGTACTCTGAACTTTACTGCAAAAGTCTGGTTTTTGACTCCCATTAACATGTCAAGTAATATGAAATGAATATAAGTTATGCAAAAACATTAAATGAGTATAGTTGTTGGATCGCATCCAGACACATCTACATACACTAGGAACATTATTTTGTTTTGGTGATATATGTAGCTGAACATTTTAAAACATCCTACCATACAAACATACATGGACAACCCTGGATAAATTCTAGTGCAAGATATTTAAAGCTAATGTAACATAGGTGGAATGCCAGGGATGTGCATACAACTACCTGTGCTGTACACAGGTATAGAGAGATTGATAGTAGGGGAATATACTGTAAGAGGAACTGAGTAATAAAGAAGCCATCTGTGTCCAGACCGGACTTGTAGGCGTGTAACCGAGTTATCTGACACTCTGGGACATGTGCAGCGGGGTCAGCATCTCTTCAAAAATGGCTCCTTGCTAGCTGATTAACTGTACTGAAAGCTAAAGCTAAGCTAGCGGTTAGCGTAGCTATCGTTAGCCTATAGCTTTAGGGACTCAAAAATAAATAAAAAAAAATAAACCAAAGATTCACAAATTAATGACAGAGAAAAAGACGAGGTGATAAAGACTTACTCTTCTTCATAGCAGTTTATTTATAACAGTCATTTATGGAAATATATTTCCACGGTCGAGTGCAATAATCATACTCAGGGAGAACTACACCGCCCCCTGTCTCAAACAAAAAAAAAAAAACAACCTCTGCCCCATATTGCATTCAGAGAGATGTATTAAAATAAATAACCATAGCTCTTTGTGATTTTCACACTCATGGTGAAATACACAACATGATTGCCTTCATCATTCATTCTCACAGGCTGGGTACCTACGATTGAACTGAGTGAATAGTATTGCATCGGAGCAGCTTTGAGCTACAGCTAAAGAAACTTCACCAGTCAAAGGCGAGGATAGCTCTTCACACATGCAAACAGACAATGTCCAGTAAGAACTGAAGTGAGATTGTTCCTTAACAAAACATCTGCCCAATCTATTAATAGTGATTTTTTTTTTTTTTTTGGAAGCACTGGATTTGATTTACATAAGATAACAAGCATTAAACATTTTTGGTGAAAAGATATAACATGTTACAAATCAAATATATACTTGTGCAAATACGTTCAAAAGCATGATTAAGTGATATACGTCATGTAAATGGAACATGTTTTCAGGCAAGTCCACAATATGTGAACACGGCCTTCTGTTAAAGCACACCAAGTTGGATTATTTTCTCACAATGGGATATGAGGAGTAATGAATGTCGTACATAAACATTACAATAAGTAGTGACCACAGTCAAACGCATGCAACTGTGGATCTCTCACACACCGGATTACAAAAAAAACAAAACAAAAGAGGTAGATTCACAGAGCGCAAAACGAGGGAGAGCTTTTTAAGAACACAATATTCAAAAGTAGGAAAAGAGAAACCTCACAGCTGTAAATCATGTATTGCATACCCAAGCTGTGTTTGAAAACTAGCCTGTCGCATAGTTTTATGGTGCATTAACAGCATGTCTGGCCTTTGAGACTGTGCTGTTGTATGGCTTTGGCTTGCATTGCTTCCTTTATAGTGTGTTGTACCCAGCAAAAGTAAGTTACATACTTAAAGAGGAACGTACAGCGTGACAGTTATTGGTAAATGACCCCTTCAGTTTCTGCTACAGCAGCATTCAGTGAAGCTCAGTACTCTGAACTTTACTGCAAAAGTCTGGTTTTTGACTCCCATTAACATGTCAAGTAATATGAAATGAATATAAGTTATGCAAAAACATTAAATGAGTATAGTTGTTGGATCGCATCCAGACACATCTACATACACTAGGAACATTATTTTGTTTTGGTGATATATGTAGCTGAACATTTTAAAACATCCTACCATACAAACATACATGGACAACCCTGGATAAATTCTAGTGCAAGATATTTAAAGCTAATGTAACATAGGTGGAATGCCAGGGATGTGCATACAACTACCTGTGCTGTACACAGGTATAGAGAGATTGATAGTAGGGGAATATACTGTAAGAGGAACTGAGTAATAAAGAAGCCATCTGTGTCCAGACCGGACTTGTAGGCGTGTAACCGAGTTATCTGACACTCTGGGACATGTGCAGCGGGGTCAGCATCTCTTCAAAAATGGCTCCTTTCACGTTGGATCCTCTCAGGTTTGCTTCTTGTAGATCACAGCCAGACAGGTCGCAGTTCTGCAAAGACGCAGCAGGGACAAAACAGTAAGACAGGAAGATTACATGAACTGGTGAAAAGCTTGTAATGTAAGTGGAAAACTGTAATGTATTATGAATGTCGTACAAAAGCCTGTTGAAAAATGTTCACACACTTGCTGGCAATTTCATACAAGTGTCATGGTGAAGTCCTGTTGCCTTATGGAAGCTTTCAGTTGCTTGTGTAAAGCTTGACATTAAGGGTTAAAATGTCAATGTCATTTTATCAAAGAAAGAATAAATGTCATTTGATTCATAACAAACAGTTAACATTTAGTTCAAAAAGTTTTTTCTTCAAGAAAAAATGGTTTGGCAGAAAATTAAAGGAATAGTTCAACATTTTGGGGAATACACTTTATCACAGACAACTTAAGGCACAAAAGCAATTGAATTCCAATACAAATATAAATATCAACTTCATTGTACTCATTAATTGGTTATTTACCTATTCAACTCTATGCAAGGGCTGGAAACAGAGAATGTTTGGTATTATTTCTTGAAAAATTACTATAACAATTGATTTATCATCAAAATACTTGCAGATGAATTTTCTTTCAGTGGTGTAGTGGATTCATCTTAAAAACATCTGTAGGACAATTATTCAGATCTGCTTTGTTGCCCCATGATAAACACTAACTGTCATCTGCGTCAACATGTCTGTTTAAATGAACATTTTTAGAGATAATCCCTTCCGATAGCCTTGACTTAAATGTAAAGGATAGAAGATGATGGAGAAGAGAGGTGGATGGGAGAAGGAGGAAGAAGGAAGAGAATTTTTTTTGAATTTTTAAAACACCTTTATTTATCTAGTCATCAGATCAACAAGCATTAAAAAACAACACCAGATTCAGCCCAGCATGCGTCCAAAGCAGAGCTCCTCCTCATCAATGGAGCACAGAATATTTTTATAACACCACACAGAGACAAAACAGTCCAGATCATTCATCAACCTGTAATAGTTGTGATCAATTTTCAGTCTGCTTGTTATCATTCTGATCAGTATGGTGATAACATCAAAGTCCAAAGAACCATTTATCTTGTTTTTTCTGCTGATATAAATGGCCATCTTAGCTTGGCCCAACAGAAAGTTGAACAACTGGCACTTATCACGAGTCCTCCTCGAGAGGTAAAGGAAAGGGAGGAAAATTACAGATACAGTTGAAAGAAGGTAAAGGAAAGAAAGGATGACAGGAAGACAGAAGAGAGGTGGATGGGAGAGGGAGGAAGATGGAGGAGAGGAAAAGTTGATGAGAGACAGAGAGATGAAGAAATGAAGGAAAATTGAGGACAGGAAAGGAGATCAATAAACAGAAAAACAGTAAAGACAGAAGATTAAGGAGGGGAAGGATGGACGGGTAAAACAAGAAAGATGAAATAGAGGAGGAATGTAGAATAAAAGGATAGGAGTTGGAGTTGGAGATGGAGGGTGGAGAGGTGAAAGAAAACATGAAAGTGAGGAAGAGTAGACAAGTTAGGGAGTGAGATGAGATGGAGAGAGTGAGTTGGTGAGTGAAAGACCAAAGAGATGGATAGGAAGGGTTGAGGGGAGAAGAAGGAAGATGAAAGACAGGAAATATAGAAATGGTGTGTTTGAGAAATAGAGAAAGGAATATGAAGAAGGAAAAGGAAGAAAATGAATAAGAGTACAGGGGGAAATGTGAAGGATAGAAGATGATGGAGAAGAGAGGTGGATGGGAGAAGGAGGAAGAAGGAAGAGAGGAAAAGTTGATGAGAGACAGGGAGATGAAGAAATGAAGGAAAAGGGACAGGAAGGTGGAGATGTAAATAAAAAAGAAGGGTGGATGTTAAATGAAAGAAGATTATAAAAAATCCCTTCCATTCATGAAGAATTGAAAGGATGAAGAGGTAAAGGAACAAAAGATGTAAGGAAAGGAAGGAAAATGGACAGGAAGGATGGTAGGGTAAGGAAGAGAAAAATAGAGAAGGTGGAGAGGTAAAAGAAAAAAAGGAAAAAGAAAGGAGAGGGTGGGTGGATGGATGGCAAAGGAAGAAGAAAGGAAAATCAAGTGAAGGAGGATGGGAGAGAGCCCTACCTCCCATCCATGAAGGAAAAATGATGGAGATGAAGATGGAAAGGAAAAGTAGTGGAAGAAGAGATGATGGATAGAAAGGTACAGAGGAAGGAAGTGGAAGGAACATTTAAGAGAAAGAAAGAAAAAGACAGTAAGAGTAGAGGTGTAAAGGAGAGAGGGTGAGAGAAAAACTAAGTTTAAAGATAAAACGGTGGAAGATGATAGAATATAAAGGAAAGGAAAAGTGGATGGGTGAAACAGAGGGATTAAGGAGAGAAAGAATAGAGAGGAAGATGAAGGAGCAGGATAGGTAGAGGGTGGAAAGGTATATGAAACAAGATTATGGGAAGCGCGGAGATGTACAAGATAGGAAATAAAAGAAAGGGTGAAGACGAAAAGGAAGGAATGTGGAGGATGAAAGGAGAATGAAAGGAAAAGTAAGAAGAATGAAGGAGAGAAAGAGTGGAGGTGTTAAGGGTGGAGGATGAAGGATAGAAAAAGTGGAGGAAAATGAAGGAAGACAGGGTGGATGGTTCAAGAATCAAGAAAAAAAATAGTGTAAAGGTAGGAGATAAAGGACAGGAGGAATGGAAAATAAAGAATGAGTTGGAGGAGATGGAGGGTGGAGAGGTGAAAGAGAAAACATGAATGAGAGGAAGAGTGGAGATGTTAAGGGTGGAGGATGAAGGAGAGAAATTGGAGAAGGAGATGAAAAATGGAAAGGGTTGAAAATCGAAGAATGAGAGATGAAGGATAGAAAAAGTGGAGGAAAATGAAGGAAGATGATGAAGAGAAAGGGTGGATGTTAAAGAATAACGTAAAAGTAAAGTTAGGAGATGAAGGAGGGGAAGGGTGGATGAGTAAAACCAGAGAGATGAAGGACAGGAGGAATGGAAAACAAAGAAGAGTTGGAGGAGATGGAGGGTGGAGAGGTGAAAGAGAAAACATTAATGAGAGGAAGAGTAGATGAATTAAGGAGCGAGATGGAGAGTGAATAGGTAAAGAAATGAGAGAAAGGCCAGAAAGATACAGGAAGAATAATGAAGGACAGGAAGGGTTGAGGGGAGAAGAAGGAAGATGAAAGACAGGAACATAAAGAATGAACTAAAGAGAAGATGATGGAGAAGAGAGGTGGATGGGAGAGGGAGATGAAGAAATTAAGGAAAATTAAGGACAGGAAGGGTGGGAGAGCAAGGAAGAGGAAAAACAGAGGGTGGGGAGGTAAAAAAAAGGGAAGAAAAGAAAGGAGAAGCTGGGTGGATGGACGCCAGAGGAAGGAAGAAAGAAAGGAAAGTCAAGTGAGGAAGGATGGGAGAGAGCCCTAGCTCCCCATGCATGAAGGAAAAAATGATAGAGATGACAATGGAAAGGCCAGAGAGATACAGGAAGAATGATGAAGGACAGGAAGGGTTCAGGGGAGAAGAAGGAAGATGAAAGACAGGAACATAAAGAATGAATTAAAGAGATGGTGTTGAGAAATAGAGAAAGGAATATGAAGAAGAAGGAAAAGGGAGGGAAATGAACGAGAGGACAGAGGGAAATGTAAAGGATAGAAGATGATTGAGAAGAGAGGTGGATGAGAGAGGGAGGAAGAAGCAGGACAGGAAAAGTTGATGAGAGACAGGGAGATGAAGAAATGAAGGGAAATTAAGGACAGGAAAGTAGATCAATAAACAGAAAAACAGTAAAGACAGAAGATTAAGGAGGGGGAGGATGGACGGGTAAGAGGCTGGGTGGAAGAAAGGAAGATGAAGGAGTAGGATAGGTAAGAGAAAAGAGTGGAAGGTTGAAGAGGAAAAGGAAACAATGTGGAGGATGGAAGGAGTATGAAAGGAAAAGTAAGAAGAATGAAGGACAGGAAGAGAGGAGATGTTAAGGGTGGAAGATGAAGGAGAGAAAGATGGAAAGGGTTGAGAATCTAAGGATAAGAGATGAAGGATATGAAGAAACGAGAGAAAGGCCTGAGAGATACAGGAAGAATGATGAAGATAGCAAGGGTTGAGGGGAGAAGGAGGAAGATGAAAGACAGGAACATAAAGAATAAATCAAAGAGATGATGTTGAGAAATAGAGAAAGGAATATGACAAAGGGAAAGGGAGGGAAATAAAGAAGACAGGGAAAGGTAAAGATGATGGAGAAGAGAGGTGGATGGGAGAGGGAGATGAAGAAATTAAGGAAAATTAAGGACAGGAAGGGTGGGAGAGCAAGGAAGAGGAGGTAAAAAAAAAGAGGAGAGGAGGTAAAAAAAAAAAGGGAAGAAAAGAAAGGAGAAGCTGGGTGGATGGACGCCAGAGGAAGGAAGAAAGAAAGGAAAGTCAAGTGAAGAAGGATGGGAGAGAGCCCTAGCTCCCCATACATGAAGGAAAAAATGATAGAGATGAAGATGGAAAGAAAAAGTACTGGAGGAAGAGATGAGGGATAGAAAGGGACAGAGTTAGAGAAAGCAAGATGGAGGGATCATTTAAGGGAAAGAAAGAAAAGGACAGGAAGAGTGAAGGGTGGACTGGAGATGAAGATGGAAAGGGTTGAGAAGCAACAGAGGAGAGAAAAATGAAGGAAGAAGAAAAGGAAGGGTGGATGAAAGTAAAAAAGGTAGATTAAAGAAGTAGAAAGTGAATTAAAGAAAGGGTGGATGGGTAAAATAAAAATGAAGGAGAGGAAGAATGTAGAATAAAAGATGGGAGTTGAAGGAGATGGAGGGCAAAAGAGAAAAGATGAAAGAGGGAGAGTAGATGAGTTAGGGAGTGAGATAAAGGTGGAATGGTGATCGAGGAAGATGAAATATGGAGACTGAACTGGTAAAGACACAAGAGGAAAGGTAGATGTGAAAGACTGAGAAAGATGCAGGAGAGGAAAAGTCAGCAGGAGGAAGAGTGAGAAGGAGAAGAGGAGAGAGAGTGACTGGTTAAAGGAAACAAGATAAATAAGAATGAGAGGGTCCTACATCTCCCATCCATGAAAGAAATTAAGGGTATAAAGGAAAAATAAAGTTGAAAGAGATGAAAGTCAGATGGATAAATGAAGGAAAATAAAAAGGTAAGAAAAGTTTGATAGTAAAGGGTTGGGAAATGAAGGAGATGAAGAGTGGAGATTTAAAGTAAGGAAGATGGAGCAAGAGATCACTGAAGGAATGGAAGGGAGGAGATGTGAAGGACAGCAGATGACAGAGGAAGAGTGGTTAAAAGAAGGTAAAGGAATGAAGGTGGAGAGGTAGATAAAAGATAGGAGAGGGAGGAAGAGGATGGATAAGGAGTTATTAGAAAGGAGAAAGAAGAGAGATGGGAGAAGTGGAAAGATGAAGGAGAGGAGGGTAGATGGAAGATGGAGATGTAGATGTAGAAGGATGGAAAGGTAAAGGAGAGAAGTAATGGGGGAGGAAGAGTTGATTGATAAATGAAAGAAGATGGTGAGAGATGAAGGTACATAAAAGAAGATGAATGATAGAAGGGAGAAGAGGAAGGGTGGAGAGCTAGAAGAGAAAGATCATGGAGAGAAATAAAAACCAAAAGGATGGGTGGATGGTAGAAGGAGGACACAACAGATGGAGAAAAGAACAAAGTTGAAATAGACAGAAGGTGGATTGAGAGAGAAAAATGGAGAGGAAGAGTGGATGAGATGAAATATGAAAAGGGTTGAGAATCTAAGGATAAGAGATGAAGGATAGAACAAGTGGAGAGGAAAATTAAGATGATGAAGAGAAAGGGTGGAAGGGTGGAAAGAAGAAAGATGAAGCTTGGGTGGGAGAGGGAGGAAGATTGGGGGAAGAAAAAGTTGACAGGAGAAAGGGAGATGGGAGGAAGGAAGGAAGGAATGAGAATAAGGGACAGAAAGGAGGGATGGTTAAATGAAGATAAAAATTGCTCTTATCCATGAATGATAGAGGTTAGAGAAGGAAAAGAAAAAACAATGGATGGATAGCAGAAGAAGGAAGAAAAAGGAAAATCAAGTGAAGAAGGATGGGAGAGAACCCTACTTCCCATCCATGAAGGATAGAAAGGATGGAGAGAAGTTGAAAGAAACAAAAGTTGGATAGGAGAGAGAAAAACTAAGTTTAAAGATACAACAGTGGAGGATGATAGAACAAACAGAGGGATTAAGGAGAGAAAGGATAGAGGGGAAGATGGAGGAGCCGGATAGGTAGAGGGTGGAATGGTATAGGAAACAAGATTAAAGATAAGAAGCATGGAGATGTAAAGGATAGAAAATAAAAGAAAGGGTGAAGAGAAAAAGGAAGGAATGTGGAGGATGAAAGGAGTATGAAAGGGAAAGTAAGAAGAATGAAGGACAGGAAGAAAGGAGATGTTAAGGGTGGAGGATGACGGAGAGAAAGATGGAAAGGCTTGAGAATCTAAGAATAAGAGATGAAGGATAGAAAAAGTGGAGGAAAATGAAGGAAGATGAAGAGAAAGGGTGGATGCTTCAAGAATCAAGAAAAAGAATAGTGTAAAGGTAGGAGATGAAGGACAGGAGGAATGGAAAACAAAGAATGAGTCGAAGGAGATGGAGGGTGGAGAGGTGAAAGAGAAAACAAAAGAGAGGAAGAGTAGATGAGTTAGGGAGCAAGGTGTAAAGACTGATAATTACACCTTGAGGTGGACGGGCAGTCCACGCCTTTACTTGAAGAGTTTACCAACTTTTATGTAAACAGTGTCACGGCTCTTGTCAATCAGATGTAATTGTCTTTTTAACGTGCTGACGTGCTACGGTAAGCGTATTGTATCATTTCCGGTTGCCGACTGTGTTTCCTGATAACGTTGTTGCTGCTCTCATCTCAGTTGATTTTCCTATATATATCACATTACTGTGGATTAATATCTGCTGTATATTTAAACTTTCGCTAGTTTTACACAAGCACTCTCAGCGCTTTTCTCTTAGCGACTTTTCTCGCTAATCGCACAAGTTGTTAGTCACTTTAGCTCTGCAGCTAGCACTAGCAGCTAACTTAAACTAAGCAGTTAGCGATGGCTTCTCTCTCTCCCTCTCGTTCTCCTGCTCTCTCTTGCTCGGTGTGTCAAATGTTTAGTTATTCCTCTGCCTCCTTTAGTGATAGTGGTAAGTGTAATAAGTGTAGTTTATTTGCAGCACTGGAGGCAAGGCTCAGTGAATTGGAAGCGCGGCTCCGCACCATGGAAAAACAATCAGCTGCTAATATAGTTAGCCAGCCCGTAGTATCCGGTGCGGGCCGACCTAGCGTAGCTCTCACTCCCCCGGTAGCTCCCGAGCAGCCGGGAAGCCAGGGCGGCTGGGTGACTGTCCGAAGGAAGCATAGCCCTAAGCAGAAGCCCACGGTTCACCACCAACCAGTTCATGTTTCTAACAGGTTCTCCCCACTCAGCGACACACCCGCCGAGAAACAAACTCTGATTATTGGCAGCTCCATAGTCAGAAACGTGAAGTTAGCGACACCAGCAGCTATAGTTCAATGTATTCCTGGGGACAGAGCGGGCGACATTGAGTCAAATTTAAAACTGCTGGCTAAGAATAAACGTAAATATGGTACGATTGTCATCCATGTCGGCGGCAACGACTCCCGATTACGCCAATCGGAGATCACCAAAATTAATGTTGAGTCGGTGTGTACATTTGCAAAAACAATGTCGGACTCCGTAATTTTCTCTGGACCGCTGCCTAATCTAACCAGTGATGTCATGTATAGCCGCATGTCACAATTCAACCGCTGGTTGTCGAGGTGGTGTCCAGCAAACGATGTGGGCTTCATAGATAATTGGCAGACTTTCTGGGGAAGACCTGGTCTGATTAGGGGAGACGTCATACATCCCACTTTGGATGGAGCTGCTCTCATATCCAGAAATATGGCCAAGTTTATTAGTAAACCAAAACCATGACAACCCAGGGTTGAGACCAGGAGGCAGAGCTGCAGTCCTACACGCTTCTCTGCGCTTCCATTAGAGCAGTTACCCACCCAAAACCACATAGAGACTGTGTCTGTCCCCCGACCACATAAATCAATTAAATCCAAAGTAAACAAAAGAAGAGTCATTCATGAAAATCTAGTAAAACTTAAAACCACTACTGCAATAGTACAACAAAATAAGATAATTAAATGTGGACTCTTGAACATTAGATCTCTTTCATCTAAAGCTGTTTTAGTAAACGATTTAATTTCAGATCATCATATTGATTTATTTTGTCTCACTGAAACCTGGCTGTGTCATGAAGAATACGTCAGCCTAAATGAATCCACTCCCCCCAGTCATATTAATACTCATATTCCTCGAGACACTGGCCGAGGAGGAGGAGTTGCAGCCATTTTCAACTCAAGCCTAATCATCAACCCTAGACCTAAATGTAATTATAACTCATTCAAAAGCCTTGTTCTTAGTCTCTCTCAGCCAACCTGGAAAACTTTACAGCCAGTTCTATTTGTTATAGTGTATCGTCCTCCTGGCCCGTACTCTGAATTCCTATCTGAATTCACAGAGTTTTTGTCGTATTTAGTCCTTAGTACAGATAAAGTAATTATAGTAGGTGATTTTAATATTCATGTGGACGTTGATAGTGACAGTCTCAGCACTGCATTTATCTCATTATTAGACTCAATTGGCTTCTCTCAGTGTGTAAATAATCCCACTCACCGTCTTAACCACACCCTAGACCTTGTTCTGGCTTACGGGATTGAAATTGAACATTTAATAATTTTTCCACAAAATCCTATTTTATCAGATCATTTTTTAATAACTTTTGAATTCCTATTACTGGATTATACACCATTAGACAAAAATGTCCTCACTAGATGTCTATCTGATAGTGTTGTAGATAAATTTAAGGAAGCAATTCCGTCAGTACTGAATTCACTGCCATGTCTCAATACTACAGAGGACTCTTATGTTAACTTTAGTCCCTCCCAAATTGATAATCTTATTGATAGTGCTGCAGGCTCACTAAGACAAACACTCGACTCCATCGCCCCCTTAAAAAAGAAGATAATAAAACATAAGAGGTTAGCTCCATGGTATAACTCCCAAACTCGCAAATTAAAGCAAACATCGTGAAAATTGGAAAGGATTTGGCGTTCCACCAAAGTAGAAGAATCTCGCTTAGTCTGGCAAGGTAGTCATATAGGAAGGCCCTCTGTAATGCCAGAGCCGCCTATTACTCAGCATTAATAGAAGAGAATAAAAACTGCCCTAGGTTCCTTTTCAGCACTTTGGCCAGGCTGACAAAGAGTCATAACTCTACTGATCCATGTATTCCTATAGCTCTCAGTAGTAACGACTTTATGAGCTTCTTTAATGATAAAATTCTAACTATTAGAGACAAAATTAACCACCTCCTGCCCTCAACAGGCACCGTTCTCTCCCCAAACACAGGAACCTTAGTAACAGCAGTAAATCCTGACATATATTTGGACTGTTTTTCTCCAGTAGACTTGTCTGAACTAACTTCAATGATTTGTTCAGCTAAACCATCAACCTGTCTCTTAGATCCCATCCCAACTAGGCTGCTTAAGGAAGCCTTACCCTTAGTGAGCACTTCTTTACTAGATATGATCAATTTGTCTTTAGTAACAGGCTATGTACCACAGTCCTTTAAAGTAGCTGTAATTAAACCTCTTCTTAAGAAGCCTACTCTTGATTCAGATGTTTTAGCCAATTATAGACCTATATCTACCTTCCATTTCTATCCAAGATCCTTGAGAAAGCAGTCTCTAA
The DNA here is from genome assembly GCF_963924715.1 of Thunnus thynnus. Taxonomy (NCBI): domain Eukaryota; kingdom Metazoa; phylum Chordata; class Actinopteri; order Scombriformes; family Scombridae; genus Thunnus; species Thunnus thynnus. The sequence continues at coordinate 13,479,411 of NC_089518.1, forward strand.
TCAGTTATGTGACTTTCTACATAACAATAGTTTATTTGAGGATTTTCAGTCAGGATTTAGAGCGCATCATAGCACAGAGACAGCACTGGTGAAAGTCACAAATGACCTCCTAACTGCATCGGACAAAGGACTTGTCTCTATACTTGTCCTGTTAGATCTTAGTGCTGCATTCGACACAATTGACCATCAAATCCTTTTGCAGAGACTGGAACATTTAATTGGCATTAAAGGAACTGCATTAAGCTGGTTTAAGTCCTATTTATCAGACCGATTTCAGTTTGTACATGTTAATGATGAATCCTCTGTGAAGGCAAAAGTTAGACACGGAGTTCCACAAGGTTCTGTACTTGGACCAATTCTATTCACCTTATATATGCTTCCTTTAGGTAATATTATTAGGAAACACTCCATAAATTTTCATTGTTACGCAGATGACACCCAATTATATTTATCAGTGAAGCCAGATGAACCCAATCAGTTAAACAAACTCCAAACATGCCTTAACAACATAAAGACCTGGATGACCTGCAATTTTCTACTACTAAATTCAGATAAAACTGAAGTTATTGTGCTTGGCCCTAAACACCTTAGAAACACATTATCTAATGATATAGCTACTCTGGATGGCATTACCCTGGCCTCCAGCACCACCGTAAGGAATCTGGGAGTTATCTTTGATCAGGATATGTCCTTTAACTCCCACATAAATCAAATTTCAAGGACTGCCTTTTTTCACTTACGTAATATCACAAAAATCAGGCACATCCTTTCCCAAAAAGATGCAGAAAAACTAGTTCACTCATTTGTTACTTCTAGGCTGGATTATTGCAATTCCTTATTATCAGGCTGCCCTAACAAGTCTCTAAAGACTCTCCAGCTGGTCCAGAATGCAGCTGCACGTGTATTGACTAAAACTAGAAAAAGAGACCACATTTCTCCCATTTTAGCTTCACTACATTGGCTTCCTGTAAAATCTAGAATAGAATTTAAAATCCTTCTCCTAACTTACAAAGCCCTTAATGGTCAGGCACCATCATATCTTGAAGAGCTCATAATACCGTATTATCCCACTAGAACACTGCGCTCCCAGTATGCAGGCTTACTGGTGGTCCCTACAGTCTTTAAAAGTAGAATGGGAGGCAGAGCCTTCAGCTATCAGGCTCCTCTTCTATGGAACCATCTACCGGATTCAGTCCGGGGTGCAGACACCCTCTCTATGTTTAAGAGTAGGCTTAAAACTTTCCTTTTTGATAAAGCTTATAGTTAGGGCCGACCAGGCTCGCCTTGGATCAGCCCTTAGTTATGTTGCTATAGGCCTAGACTGCTGGGGGACTTCCCATGATGCACTGAGCTCCTCTCTCCTCCTCCTCCTCCTCTCCATCTGTATGCATTCATGTAACATCAATGCATGTCACTAACTTTGCTTCTTCCCCGGAGTTTTTTGTGCTTTCTCATCTCACAGGAAAACCTGAGTCCCGGGCCGAACCTTCGCGGTCCTTCACAGTCCTGATGGCATCCTTCCCTGGCTATTGCTGCTTGTGCTTATTGTTGTTGTTGTGATTGTTTTTCTTCTGTCCCCCCTCCCCCTTTCCCTCTCTCTTTCTCTCTCTCAACCCAACCGGTCAAAGCAGATGGCCGCCCACCAAGAGCCGGGGTCTGCTTGAGGTTTCTACCCGTTAAAGGGGAGTTTTTCCTTACTGCTGTCGCCAAGTGCTTGCTCATGGGGGAATTGTTGGGTCTCTGTAAATTAAAGAGTACGGTCTTGACCTGCTCTATGTGAAAAGTGCCTTGAGATGACTTCTGTTGTGATATGGCGCTATATAAATAAAAATTGATTGATTGATTGATTGATTGATTGAAGGTGGAGATTGAGAGAGTGAATGAGTAAAGAAATGAGAGAAAGGCCAGAGAGATACAGGAAGAATAATGAAGGATAGGAAGAGTTGAGGGGAGAAGTAGGCAGATGAAAGACAGGAACATAAAGAATGAATTCAAGAGATGATGTTGAGAAATAGAGAAAGGAATATGAAGAAGCAAAAGAAAGGGAAATGAATAAGAGGACAGGGGGAAATGTAAAGGATAGAAGATGACAGAAGAGAGGTTGATGACAGAGGGAGGAAGATGTAGGAGAGGAAAAGTTGATGAGATACAGGGAGATGAAGAAATGAAGGAAAAAAGGACAAGAAAGTAGATCAATAAACAGTTAAGACAGAAGATTAAGGAGGGAAGGGATGGATGGGTAAAACAAGAAAGATGAAGGACAGGAGGAATGTAGAATAAAAGGATAGTTGGAGAAGGAGGGTGGAGAGGTGAAAGAAAACATGAAAGAGAGGAAGAGTAGATGAGTTAGGGAGCAAGATGTTGATGGAGAGAGTGAATATAGAAATGAGAGAAAAGGATGATGTCTGAAGGAAGAAAGTGGAAAAGTGAGAAAGATGTAGGAGAGGAACAGGAAAGGAAAAAGAAAATTACAGATACAGCTGAAAGAAGGTAAAGGAGAGAAAGGATGGAGAGGAAAAGGGGAGAGAGAAAGAGTTGGTGGGAAAGAAAGGGAGACAGAGAGGTAAAAGTTGGAAAGGAAGTTGATGATAGAACAAATGGAAAGGAAAATGAAACAAGAACAGGTAGAGTGGAGAGGTGTGAGGAGGATTAAGAAGATGAACAGAGAGGAAAGGAGGGAGAATGAATGAGAGGAAGGGTGGATGGAGAGGAATGGAGATGAAAGAGCAATGGTGGAGAGACAACTAATATAAAGGCTGGAGAGATACAAGAAGAATGATGAAGGATTGGAAGGGTTGAGGGGAGAAGAAGGAAGATGAAAGACAGGAACATAAAGAATGAATTAAAGAGATGATGTTGAGAAATAGGAAGGATGAAACAGGAAAGAATAGAGAGAAAGAAAGGAAGATGGAGGAGCAGGATAGGTAGAGGGTGGAATGCTATAGGAAACAAGAATAAGGATAGGAAGCATGGAGATGTAAAGGATAGAAAATAAAAGAAAGGGTGAAGAGGAAAAGGGAAGAATGTGGATAGAAGGAGTATGAAAGGAAAAGTAAGAAGAATGAAGGAGAGAAAGATGGAAAGGCTTGAGAATCTAAGGATAAGAGATGAAGGATAGAAAAAGTGGAGGAAAATGAAGGAAGATGATGAAGAGAAAGGGTGGATGGTTAAAGAATCAAGAAAAAGAATAGTGTAAAGGTAGGAGATAAAGGACAGGAAGGATGGATAGGTAAAATGAGAAAGATAAGGGACAAGAGGAATGGAAAATAAAGAATATGAGTTGAAGTAAACAATGATTAAAAAAGAAGGGTGGATGGTTAAATTAGATGATTATAAAAAATCCCTTCCATTCATGAAGAACTGAAAGGATGAAGAGGTAAAGGAAAGGTATGAAAATGGACAGGAAGGATGGCAGAGCAAGGTAGAGAAAAAATAGAAAGGATGAAGAGGTAAAAGAAAAGGGAAGGAAAAGAAAAGGGAGGATGGGTGGATGGATAGCAGAGGAAGGAAGAAGAAAGGAAAATCAAGTGAAGGAGGACGGGAGAGAGCCCTACCTCCCATCCATGAAGGACAGAAAAGTCAATTATAGTGGAGGAGAAAGAGGAAAGGACATTAGGTAAAGGAAGCAAGGTGGAAGAAGAGGAAAGAAAGTGATGGTGAGAGGGTGGATGGTAGAAGTAGGAAGGTGAAGGGAGGAAGATGGAAGATGAAGGATGACTAAGAAGGATGCAATACAAAGGAAAAGGAAGGAAAGGGAAGGTGGAGAGGCAAAGGAAGGAGAGGAGAGACAGTAAGATCAAAAGGATGAGAGAGGAAGAAGAAATGAGGAAGATGGACAGAAAACAAAGTAGAGGGAGGGTGGATAGGAGAGGGAGGGTAAATAAGAAAAAGGGAAGTTGGAAAGAGCATTTAAGGGAAAGAAAGAAAAGGACAGGAAGAGTGGAGGTGTAAAGGAGAGAGGGTGAAGGAGAGAAAGGGTGGACTGGAGATGAAGATGAATGATGAAGGATGGAAAGGTTTGAGAAGGAAAGGATAGGAGATGAAGGAAAGAAACATGGGACAAACGTGAAGGAGGACGAAGAAAAGAAAGGGTGGGTGTTAAAGAAAGTAGAACAAGAAACAGAGTAGCATAAAGGTAAAGACAGAAGATGGATGGATGGGTAAAACAAGAAAGATGAAGGAGAGGAACAGTTGAGGGGAGTGAGAGGGAGAAGGAAGTGAAGGGTGGAGAGGTAAAGGAAAGGGAGGAAAATTACAGATACAGTTGAAAGAAGGTAAAGGAGAGAAAGGATGGAGAGGAAGAAAAGAGGAAGTAGCTGGGTGATAGAAGGTGGAGTGATATAGGAAACAAGATTAAAGTTAGGAAGTGTGGAGATGTAAAAGAGGAAAAAGGATAGAAAGGCTGGAGAGGTAAATGAAGAAATGTAGGAGGAGGATGAAAGGAACATGGAAGAGGAAAAACATGAAGGAGAGAAAAGTGGAAGAGAGATGAAGGGATGGATGGATGGGAGAGGAAGGAAGAAGAAGGACAGGAACATGAAGGATTTAATGGATAGAGAGGAAAGAAGATGAAGCTTGGATGGGAGGGAGAGGAAGATTTAGGAAAGAAAAAGTTGACAGGAGAAAGAGATGAGAGGAAGTGTGGAAAGGAAATCAGGAGTATGAGGGACAGAAAGGAGGGATGGTTAAAGGAAGAGAAATTGCTCTTATCCATGAATGATAGAAAGGTTCAGAGAAAAACTAAGTTTAAAGATACAACAGTAGAAGATGATAGAATATAAATGAAAGGAAAAGTGGATGGATGAAACAGGGGGATTAAGGAAAGAAAGATTGGAGAGAAAGAAAGGAAGATGGAGGAGCAGGATAGGTAGAGGGCGGAGTGGTATAGGAAACAAGAATAAGGATAGGAAGCATGGAGATGTAAAGGACAAGAAATAAAAGAAATGCTGAAGAGGAAAAAGGAAAGAATGTGGGGGATGAAAGGAGTATGAAAGGGAAAGTAAGAATGAAGGACAGGAAGAGTGGAGATGTTAAGGGTGGAGGATGAAGGAGAGAGAGATGGAAAGGGTTGAAAATCAAAGAATAAGAGATGAAGGATAGAAAAAGTGGAGGAAAATGAAGGAAGTTGATGAAGAGACAGGGTGGATGTTAAAGAATAGAGATGAAGGACAGGAGGAATGGAAAACAAAGAATAAGAGTTGGAGGAGATGGAGGGTGGAGAGGTGAAAGAGAAAACATGAATGAGAAGAAGAGTAGATGAATTACAGAGCGAGATGGAGAGAGTGAATGAGTAAAGAAATGAGAGAAAGGCCAGAGAGATACAGGAAGAATAATGAAGGATAGGAAGGGTTGAGGGGAGAAGGAGGAAGATGAAAGACAGGAAAATAAAGAATGAATTAAAGAAATGGTGTGTTGGAGAAATAAAGAAAGGAATATGAAGGACGGGGAAATGTAAAGGATAGAAGATGACAGAAGAGAGGTGGCTGGGAGAGGGAGGAAGAAGCAGGACAGGAAAAGTTGACAGGAGAAAGGGAGATGAAGAAATGAAGGAAAAAAGGACAGGAAGGTGATGTAAATAATGATGAAAAGAAGGGTGGATGGTTAAATGAAAGAAGATAAAAAAAATCCCTTCCATCCATGAAGAACTGAAAGGATGAAGAGATAAATGAAAAAAAGATGTAAGGAAAGGAAGGAAAATGGACAGGAAGGATGGTAGAGCAAGAAAGAGAAAAAATAGAAAGGGTGAAGAGGTAAAAGAAAAGGGAAGGAAAAGAAAGGAGAGGCTGGGTAGATGGATAGAGGAAGGAAGAAGAAAGGAAAATCAAGTGAAGAAGGACGGGAGAGATCCCTACCTCCCATCCATGAAGGACAGAAAGGCTGGGAGAAAATTAAGGAAGATTAAAAGATACAAACAGAAGATGATAGAATATAAAGGAAAGGAAAAGTGGATGGGTGAAACAGAGGGATTAAGGAGAGAAAGAATAGAGAGGAAAATGAAGGAGCAGGATAGGTAGAGGGTGGAAAGGTATAGGAAATAAGATATAAGATAGGAAGCATGGAGATGTAAAGGATAGAAAATAAAAGAAAGGGTGAAGAGGAAAAGGAAGGAATGTGGAGGATGGAAGGAGTATGAAAGGAAAAGTAAGAAGAATGAAGGAGAGAAAGAGTGGAGGTGTTAAGGGTGGAGGATGAAGGATAGAAAAAGTGGAGGAAAATGAAGGAAGACAGGGTGGATGGTTCAAGAATCAAGAAAAAAAATAGTGTGAAGGTAGGAGATAAAGGACAGGAGGAATGGAAAATAAAGAATGAGTTGGAGGAGATGGAGGGTGGAGAGGTGAAAGAGAAAACATGAATGAGAGGAAGAGTAGATGAATTAAGGAGCGAGATGGAGAGTGAATAGGTAAAGAAATGAGAGAAAGGCCAGAGAGATACAGGAAGAACGATGAAGGATAGGAAGAGTTGAAGGGAGAAGAAGGAAGATGAAAGACAGGAAAATAAAGAATGAATTAAAGAGATGATGAGAAATAGAGAAAGGAATATGAAGAAGGAAAAGGAAGGAAATGTATAAGAGGACAGGGGGAAATGTAAAGGATAGAAGATGATGGAGATGAGAGGTGGATGGGAGAGGGAGGTGTTGAAAGAGATGAAATGTACATGGATAAATGAAGGAAGATAAAGATTTTGCAGTAGAAGGATAGAAGATGAAGGTAAATAAAAGATAGAAAAGAGAAGAGGGAAGGGTGGAGAGGTATTTCAACAAAAATGCAAAAACATGACATCAAGCCTTTACATTCAGATACATATACAGAGACCCTCCTCCCCCTCACTACAAACAGCCCCGTCTATACACCAACAATATCATTTAGCAGACTGTAATAAACATATTCAGCCCCAAGATAGAAAGGATAGAAAGATGAAGGAAGCTGAAAGAGAAAACTTGGATGGAGTAAGATGTAGGAGAGGAACAGTTGAGGGGTAAAGGAAAGGGAGGAAAATTACAGATACAGTTGAAAGAAGGTAAAGGAGAGAAAGGATGGAGAAGAATAAGAGAAGAGGAAGGAGCTGGGTGATAGCAGGTGGAGTGATATTGGAAACAAGATTAAAGTTAGTAAGCGTGGAGATATAAAGGATAGAAAATAAAAGAAAGGGTGAAGAGGAAAAGGGAAGAATGTGGAGGATGGAAGGAGTATGAAAGGGAAAATAAGAATGGAGGAGAGAAAGAGAGGAGATGTTAAGGGTGGAGGATGAAGGAGAGAAAGATGAAAAGGCTTGAGAATCTAAGAATAAGAGATGAAGGATAGAAAAAGTGCAGAGGAAAATGAAGGAAGATGATGAAGAGAAAGGGTGGATGGTTAAAGAATCAAGAAAAAGAATAGTGTAAAAGTAGGAGATAAAGGACAGGAAGGATGGATAGGTAAAATGAGAAAGATGAGGGACAAGAGGAATGGAAAATAAAGGGTGGAGAGGTGAAAGAGAAGACAAGTTACAGAGTGAGATCGAGATGGAGAGAGTGAGTTGGTGAAGAAATGAGAGAAAGACCAGAGAGATGGATAGGAAGGGTTGAGAAGAAAAGAAGAAAGATGAAAGACAGGAACATAAAGAATGAATTAAAGAAATGGTTTTAAGAAAGAGATAGGAATATGACGAAGGGAAAGGGAGGGAAACGAATAAGAGGATGAGATGTAAAGGATAGATAGAAGAAGAAGAGGGAGGAAGAAGCAGGACAGGAAAAGTTGATGAGAGACAGGGAGATGAAGAAGTGAAGGAAAAAGGACAAGAAGGTGGAGATGTAAATAATGATAAAAAAGAAGGGTGGATGGTTAAATGAAAGAAGATTATACAAAATCCCTTCCATCCATGAAGAATTGAAAGGATGAAGAGGTAAAAGGAAAAAAAGATGTAAGGAAAGGAAGGAAAATGGACAGGAAGGATGGTAGGGCAAGGAAGAGAAAAAAATAGAAAGGGTGAAGAGGTAAAAAAGGGAAGGAAAAGAAAAGAGAGGCTGGGTAGATGGATAGCAGAGGAAGGAAGAAGAAAGGAAAATCAAGTGAAGGAGGATGGGAGAGAGCCCTACCTCCCATCCATGAAGGAAAAATGATGGAGATGAAGATGGAGAGGAAAAGTAGTGGAAGAAGAGATGAGGGATAGAAAGGTACAGAGTTAGACAAAAGGAGGATGGAAGGATCATTGGGGAAAGAAAGAGGGTGGGTAGGTGAGGAAGGATAAATATGATGAAAGATAAAGCAGGTGGAACAGTAAAGGAAGAAGATGAGGGATAGAAAGGTGGAGAGGCAGAGGAAGGAAGTGGAAGGAACATTTAGGAAAGAGAAGGACAGGAAGAGTAGAGGTGTAAAGGAGAGAGAGTGAGAGAAAAACTAAGTTTAAAGATAAAACGGTGGAAGATGATAGAATATAAAGGAAAGGAAAAGTGGATGGGTGAAACAGAGGGATTAAGGAGAGAAAGAATAGAGAGGAAGATGAAGGAGCAGGATAGGTAGAGGGTGGAAAGGTATAGGAAACAAGATTAAAGACAGGAAGCATGGAGATGTAGATAGGAAATAAAAGAAAGGGTGAAGAGTGAAAGGAAATATGTGGAGGGTGGAAGGAGTATGAAAAGGAAAGTAAGAAGAATGAAGGAGAGAAAGAGTGGAGATGTTAAGGGTGGAGGATGAAGGAGAGAAAGATGGAAAGGCTTGAGAATCTAAGGATAAGAGATGAAGGATAGAAAAGTGGAGAGGAAAATGAAGGAAGATGATGAAGAGGAAAGGGTGGATGGTTAAAGAATAGTGTGAAGGTAAGTAAAAAGTAGGAGATGAAGGAGGGGAAGGGTGGATGAGTAAAACCAGAGAGATGAAGGACAGAAGGAATGGAAAACAAAGAATATGAGTTGGAGGAGATGGAGGGTGGAGAGGTGAAAGAGTAGATGAGTTAGGGAGTGAGATGAGATGGAGAGAGTGAGTGTGTGAAGAAATGAGAGAAAGATCAGAGGGATGGATAGGAAGGGTTGAGGAGAAAAGAAGAAAGACAGGAACATAAAGAAAGAATTATAGAAATGAAGTAGTTGAGAAACAGAGGAAGGAATATGAAGAAGGAAATGAATAAGAGGACAGGGGGAAATGTAAAGATAGACGGAGAAGAGAGGTGGATGGGAGAGGGAGGAAGAAGTGGGAGAGGAAAAGTTGATGAGAGACAGGGAGATGAAGAAATGAAGGAAAATTGAAGACATGAAGGTGGAGATGTAAATAATTAGATAAAGAGGAAGGGTGACTGGTTAAATGAAGATTTTTAAAAAAAATATCCCTTCCATCCATGAAGGATGGAAAGGAAAGAGGTAAAGGAAAAAAGATGTAAGGAAAGGAAGGAAAATGGACAGGAAATAAGAAGGAAAGGAAAAGTAGATGGGTGAAACAGGGGGATTAAGGAGAGAAAGAATAGAGAGGAAGATGAAGGAGCAGGATAGGTAGAGGGTGGAAAGGTATAGGAAATAAGATTACATGGAGATGTAAAGGATAGAAAATGAAAGAAAGGGTGAAGAGGAAAATGGAAGAATGTGGAGGATGGAAGGAGTATGAAAGGGAAAGTAAGAAGAATGAAGGAGAGAAAGAGAGGAGATGTTAAGGGTGGAGGATGGATAGAAATTGGAGAAGGAGATGAAAGATGGAAAGGGTTGAAAATTGAAGAATGAGAGATGAAGGATAGAAAAAGTGGAGAAAAATGAAGGAAGATGAAGGGAAAAGGTGGATGTTAATGAATAGCATAAAAGTAAAGTTAGGAGTGTGAAAGAAAATCGAACAGTAGTTTGTCATTTTATAAATCTTTTGTATACATATATACATATATACATACATACATATACACACATACATATATATACACATATATACACATTTATACATACACACATATACATATATATACATATATACATACATATAATATATACATATATATACATATACATATATATACATACATATATACACATACATATATACACACATATATACATACACATATATACATATACACACATATATACATATACATAAATATATACATAAATATATACATATATACATATAAATATATACATAATGTATATATTTATGTATATATTTATGTATATATTAAATATATACACACACCAATATATACAAATTAATGTACACATATATACATTAATATATACATCAATATATACATTAATATATATTAATATACATATATAATTATGTATATATTTATGTATATACATAAATATATACACACATATACATACATTAATATACACATATACATTAATATATACGTTAATATATACATTGATACACACACGCATATACATATTAATATGCGTATATATTTATGTGTATATTTATGTATATATTTATGTATATGCATAAATATATACACACATATACATACATTAATATACACATTAATATACACATATATACACATTAATATACACATATATACACATTAATATATACATACATATACACACACACACACACACACATACACACATACATATACACATATATACATATATACATACATACATATATATACATACATATATATACACACACATACACACACATACATACATAGAAACAAATGTTTTCAAACTAAGGAGTCAATGTTTGTTATCAACTGAATGATGTAAAGTCACTGTCATTTTGGGGACACATGTTGGTGAAGAAATCCTACTCCTAGGCTAGTTGAACTCTTGAACCTGTTTCTATCTGAGGGATGCTGCTGCAGACTCGGGCGGCGACAGAAGAAGAGGATGCTGCTGCAGACTCGGGCGTCGACGCCACAGAAGAAGAGGATGCCGCTGCAGACTCGGGCGGCGACGCCACAGGGGATGCTGCAGACTCGGGCGGCGACGCCACAGAAGAAGAGGACGCTGCTGCAGACTCGGTTGGCGACGCCACAGAAGAAGAGGACGCTGCTGCAGACTCGGGCGGCGACGCCACAGAAGAAGAGGACGCTGCTGCAGACTCGGGCGGCGACGCCACAGAAGAAGAGGACGCTGCTGCAGACTCGGGCGTCGACGCCACAGAAGAAGAGGATGCTGCTGCAGACTCGGGCGGCGACGCCACAGAAGAGGATGCTGCTGCAGACTCGGGCGGCGACGCCACAGAAGAAGAGGATGCTGCTGCAGACTCGGGCGGCGACGCCACAGAAGAAGAGGATGCTGCTGCAGACTCGGGCGGTGACGCCACAGGGGATGCTGCAGACTCGGGCGGCGACGCCACAGAAGAAGAGGATGCTGCTGCAGACTCGGGCGGTGACGCCACAGAAGAAGAGGATGCTGCTGCAGACTCGCCAGAGGGGATGCTGCTGCAGACTCGGGCGGCGACGCCACAGAAGAAGAGGATGCTGCTGCGGACTCGGGCGGCGACGCCACAGAAGAAAAGGATGCTGCTGCAGACTCGGGCGTCGACGCCACAGAAGAAGAGGATGCTGCTGCAGACTTGGGTGTCGACGCCACAGGGGATGCTGCAGACTCGGGCGGCGACGCCACAGAAGAAGAGGATGCTGCTGCAGACTCGGTTGGCGATGCCACAGAAGAAGAGGATGCTGCTGCAGACTCGGGCGGCGACGCCACAGAAGAAGAGGATGCCGCTGCAGACTCGGGCGGCGACGCAACAGAAGAAGAGGATGCTGCTGCAGACTCGGGCGGCAACGCCACAGGGGATGCTGCAGACTCGGGCGGCGACGCCACAGAAGAAGAGGATGCTGCTGCAGACTCGCCAGAGGGGATGCTGCAGACTCGGGCGGCGACGCCACAGAAGAAGAGGATGCTGCTGCAGACTCGGGCGTCTACGCCACAGAAGAAGAGGATGCTGCTGCAGACTCGGGCGGCGACGCCACAGAAGAAGAGGATGCTGCTGCAGACTCGCCACAGGGGATGCTGCAGACTCGGGCGGCACATCACAGGGGATGCTGCAGACTCGGGCGGCGACGCCACAGAAGAAGAGGATGCTGCTGCAGACTCAGGCGGCGACGCCAAAGAAGAAGAGGATGCTGCTGCAGACTCAGGCGGCGACGCCACAGAAGAAGAGGATGCTGCTGCAGACTCGCCAAAGGGGATGCTGCAGACTCGGGCGGCGACGCCACAGAAGAAGAGGATGCTGCTGCAGACTCAGGCGGCGACGCCACAGAAGAAGAGGATGCTGCTGCAGACTCGGGCGGCGACGCCACAGAAGAAGAGGATGCTGCTGCAGACTCGCCAAAGGGGATGCTGCAGACTCGGGCGGCGACGCCACAGAAGAAGAGGATGCTGCTGCAGACTCGGGCGGCGACGCCACAGAAGAAGAGGATGCTGCTGCAGACTCGCCAGAGGATGCTGCTGCAGACTCGGGCGGCGACGCCACAGAAGAAGAGGATGCTGCTGCAGACTCGCCAAAGGGGATGCTGCAGACTCGGGCGGCGACGCCACAGAAGAAGAGGATGCTGCTGCAGACTCGGGCGGCGACGCCACAGAAGAAGAGGATGCTGCTGCAGACTCGGGCGGCGACGCCACAGAAGAAGAGGATGCTGCTGCAGACTCGCCAGAGGGGATGCTGCAGACTCGGGCGGCGACACCACGGAAGAAGAGGATGCTGCTGCAGACTCGGGCGGCGACGCCACAGAAGAAGAGGATGCTGCAGTAGACTCGGTTGGCGACGCCACAGAAGAAGAGGATGCTGCTGCAGACTCGGGCGTCGACGCCACAGAAGAGGAGGATGCTGCTGCAGACTCGGGCGGCGACGCCACAGAAGAAGAGGATGCTGCTGCAGACTCGGGTGTCGACGCCACAGAAGAAGAGAATGCTGCTGCAGACTCGGGCAGCGACGCCACAGAAGAAGAGGATGCCGCTGCAGACTCGGGCGGCGACGCAACAGAAGAAGAGGATGCTGCTGCAGACTCGGGCGGCGACGCCACAGGGGATGCTGCAGACTCGGGCGGCGACGCCACAGGGGATGCTGCAGACTCGGGCGGCGACGCCACAGAGGAAGAGGATGCTGCAGTAGACTCGGTTGGCGACGCCACAGAAGAAGAGGATGCTGCTGCAGACTCGGGCGGCGACGCCACAGAAGAAGAGGATGCTGCTGCAGACTCGCCAGAGGGGATGCTGCAGACTCGGGCGGCGACGCCACAGAAGAAGAGGATGCTGCTGCAGACTCGCCAGAGGATGCTGCTGCAGACTCGGGCGGCGACGCCACAGAAGAAGAGGATGCTGCTGCAGACTCGCCAAAGGGGATGCTGCAGACTTGGGCGGCGACGCCACAGAAGAAGAGGATGCTGCTGCAGACTCGGGCGGCGACGCCACAGAAGAAGAGGATGCTGCTGCAGACTCGCCAGAGGGGATGCTGCAGACTCGGGCGGCGACGCCACAGAAGAAGAGGATGCTGCTGCAGACTCGGGCGGCGACGCCACAGAAGAAGAGGATGCTGCTGCAGACTCGCCAGAGGGGATGCTGCAGACTCGGGCGGCGATGCCACAGAAGAAGAGGATGCTGCTGCAGACTCGGGCGGCGACGCCACAGAAGAAGAGGATGCTGCTGCAGACTCGGGCGGCGATGCCACAGAAGAAGAGGATGCTGCTGCAGACTCGGGCGGCGACGCAACAGAAGAAGAGGATGCTGCTGCAGACTCGGGCGGCGAAGCCACATGGGGATGCTGCAGACTTGGGCGGCGACGCCACAGGGGATGCTGCAGACTCGGGCGGCGACGCCACAGGGGATGCTGCAGACTCTGGCGGCGACGCCACAGAAGAAGAGGATGCTGCTGCAGACTCGGGCGGCGATGCCACAGAAAAAGAGGATGCTGCTGCAGACTCGGGCGGCGACGCCACAGAAGAAGAGGATGCTGCTGCAGACTCGGGCGGCGACGCCACAGAAGAAGAGGATGCTGCTGCAGACTCGCCAGAGGGGATGCTGCAGACTCGGGCGGCGACGCCACAGAAGAAGAGGATGCTGCTGCAGACTCGGGCGTCGACGCCACAGAAGAAGAGGATGCTGCTGCAGACTCGGGCGGCGACGCCACAGAAGAAGAGGATGCTGCTGCAGACTCACCACAGGGGATGCTGCAGACTCAGGCGGCAACGCCACAGGGGATGCTACAGACTCGGGCGGCGACGCCACAGAGGAAGAGGATGCTGCAGTAGACTCGGTTGGCGACGCCACAGAAGAAGAGGATGCTGCTGCAGACTCAGGCGGCGACGCCACAGAAGAAGAGGATGCTGCTGCAGACTCGGGCGGCGACGCCACAGAAGAAGAGGATGCTGCTGCAGACTCGGGCGGCGACGCCACAGAAGAAGAGGATGCTGCTGCAGACTCGGGCGGCGACGCCACAGAAGAAGAGGATGCTGCTGCAGACTGGCCAGAGGGGATGCTGCAGACTCGGGCGGCGACGCCACAGAAGAAGAGGATGCTGCTGCAGACTCGCCAGAGGATGCTGCTGCAGACTTGGGCGGCGACGCCACAGAAGAAGAGGATGCTGCTGCAGACTCGCCAAAGGGGATGCTGCAGACTTGGGCGGCGACGCCACAGAAGAAGAGGATGCTGCTGCAGACTCGCCAGAGGGGATGCTGCAGACTCGGGCGGCGACGCCAAAGAAGAAGAGGATGCTGCTGCAGACTCGGGCGGCGACGCCACAGAAGAAGAGGATGCTGCTGCAGACTCGCCAGAGGGGATGCTGCAGACTCGGGCGGCGATGCCACAGAAGAAGAGGATGCTGCTGCAGACTCGCCAGAGGATGCTGCTGCAGACTCGGGCGGCGACGCCACAGAAGAAGAGGATGCTGCTGCAGACTCGCCAAAGGGGATGCTGCAGACTCGGGCGGCGACGCCACAGAAGAAGAGGATGCTGCTGCAGACTCGCCAGAGGGGATGCTGCAGACTCGGGCGGCGACGCCACAGAAGAAGAGGATGCTGCTGCAGACTCGCCACAGGGGATGCTGCAGACTCGGGCGGCAACGCCACAGGGGATGCTGCAGACTCGGGCGGCGACGCCACAGAAGAAGAGGATGCTGCAGTAGACTCGGTTGGCGACGCCACAGAAGAAGAGGATGCTGCTGCAGACTCGGGCGGCGACGCCACAGAAGAAGAGGATGCCGCTGCAGACTCGGGCGGCGACGCAACAGAAGAAGAGGATGCCGCTGCAGACTCGGGCGGCGACGCCACACGGGGATGCTGTAGACTTGGGCGGCGACGCCACAGGGGATGCTGCAGACTCGGGCGGCGACGCCACAGAAGAAGAGGATGCTGCTGCAGACTCGGGCGGCGACGCCACAGAAGAAGAGGATGCTGCTGCAGACTCGGGCGGCGACGCCACAGAAGAAGAGGATGCTGCTGCAGACTCGGGCGGCGACGCCACAGAAGAAGAGGATGCTGCTGCAGACTCGCCACAGGGGATGCTGCAGACTCGGGCGGCAACGCCACAGGGGATGCTGCAGACTCGGGCCGCGACGCCACAGAAGAAGAGGATGCTGCTGCAGACTCGGGCGGCGACGCCACAGAAGAAGAGGATGCCGCTGCAGACTCGGGTGGCGACGCCACAGAAGAAGAGGATGCTGCTGCAGACTCGGGTGGCGACGCCACAGAGGATGCTGCAGACTCGGGCGGCGACGCCACAGAAGAAGAGGATACTGCTGCAGACTTGGGCGGCGACGCCACAGAGGATGCTGCAGACTTGGGCGGCGACGCCACAGAGGATGCTGCAGACTCGGGCGGCGACGCCACAGAAGAAGAGGATGCTGCTGCAGACTCAGGCGGCAACGCCACAGGGGATGCTGCAGACTCGGGCGGCGATGCCACAGAGGAAGAGGATGCTGCAGTAGACTCGGTTGGCGACGCCACAGAAGAAGAGGATGCTGCTGCAGACTCGGGCGGCGACGCCACAGAAGAAGAGGATGCTGCTGCAGACTCGGGCGGCGACGCCACAGAAGAAGAGGATGCTGCTGCAGACTCGGGCGGCGACGCCACAGAAGAAGAGGATGCTGCTGCAGATTCGGGCGGCGACGCCACAGAAGAAGAGGATGCTGCTGCAGACTCGCCAGAGGGGATGCTGCAGACTCGGGCGGCGACGCCACAGAAGAAGAGGATGCTGCTGCAGACTCGCCAGAGGATGCTGCTGCAGACTCGGGCGGCGACGCCACAGAAGAAGAGGATGCTGCTGCAGACTCGCCAAAGGGGATGCTGCAGACTCGGGCGGCGACGCCACAGAAGAAGAGGATGCTGCTGCAGACTCGGGCGGCGACGCCACAGAAGAAGAGGATGCTGCTGCAGACTCGCCAGAGGGGATGCTGCAGACTCGGGCGGCGACGCCACAGAAGAAGAGGATGCTGCTGCAGACTCGCCACAGGGGATGCTGCAGACTCGGGCGGCAACGCCACAGGGGATGCTGCAGACTCGGTTGGCGATGCCACAGAAGAAGAGGATGCTGCAGTAGACTCGGTTGGCGACGCCACAGAAGAAGAGGATGCTGCTGCAGACTCGGGCGTCGACGCCACAGAAGAAGAGGATGCTGCTGCAGACTCGGGCGGCGACGCCACAGAAGAAGAGGATGCTGCTGCAGACTCGGGTGTCGACGCCACAGAAGAAGAGGATGCCGCTGCAGACTCGGGCGGCGACGCAACAGAAGAAGAGGATGCTGCTGCAGACTCGGGCGGCGACGCCACACGGGGATGCTGCAGACTTGGGCGGCGACGCCACAGAGGATGCTGCAGACTCGGGCGGCGACGCCACAGGGGATGCTGCAGACTCGGGCGGCGACGCCACAGAAGAAGAGGATGGTGCTGCAGACTCGGGCGGCAACGCCACAGGGGATGCTGCAGACTCGGGCGGCGACGCCACAGAAGAAGAGGATGCTGCTGCAGACTCGGGCGTCGACGCCACAGAAGAAGAGGATGCTGCTGCAGACTCGCCAGAGGGGATGCTGCAGACTCGGGCGTCGACGCCACAGAAGAAGAGGATGCTGCTGCAGACTCGGGCGGCGACGCCACAGAAGAAGAGGATGCTGCTGCAGAATCGGGCGGCGACGCCACAGAAGAAGAGGATGCTGCTGCAGACTCGCCAGAGGGGATGCTGCAGACTCGGGCGGCGACGCCACAGAAGAAGAGGATGCTGCTGCAGACTCGCCAGAGGGGATGCTGCAGACTCGGGCGGCGACGCCACAGAAGAAGAGGACGCTGCTGCAGACTCGGGCGGCGACGCCACAGAAGAAGAGGATGCTGCTGCAGACTCGCCAAAGGGGATGCTGCAGACTCGGGCGGCGACGCCACAGAAGAAGAGGATGCTGCTGCAGACTCGGGCGGCGACGCCACAGAAGAAGAGGATGCTGCTGCAGACTCGCCAGAGGGGATGCTGCAGACTCGGGCGGCGACGCCACAGAAGAAGAGGATGCTGCTGCAGACTCGCCACAGGGGATGCTGCAGACTCGGGCGGCAACGCCACAGGGGATGCTGCAGACTCGGTTGGCGATGCCACAGAAGAAGAGGATGCTGCAGTAGACTCGGTTGGCGACGCCACAGAAGAAGAGGATGCTGCTGCAGACTCGGGCGTCGACGCCACAGAAGAAGAGGATGCTGCTGCAGACTCGGGCGGCGACGCCACAGAAGAAGAGGATGCTGCTGCAGACTCGGGTGTCGACGCCACAGAAGAAGAGGATGCCGCTGCAGACTCGGGCGGCGACGCAACAGAAGAAGAGGATGCTGCTGCAGACTCGGGCGGCGACGCCACACGGGGATGCTGCAGACTTGGGCGGCGACGCCACAGAGGATGCTGCAGACTCGGGCGGCGACGCCACAGGGGATGCTGCAGACTCGGGCGGCGACGCCACAGAAGAAGAGGATGGTGCTGCAGACTCGGGCGGCAACGCCACAGGGGATGCTGCAGACTCGGGCGGCGACGCCACAGAAGAAGAGGATGCTGCTGCAGACTCGGGCGTCGACGCCACAGAAGAAGAGGATGCTGCTGCAGACTCGCCAGAGGGGATGCTGCAGACTCGGGCGTCGACGCCACAGAAGAAGAGGATGCTGCTGCAGACTCGGGCGGCGACGCCACAGAAGAAGAGGATGCTGCTGCAGAATCGGGCGGCGACGCCACAGAAGAAGAGGATGCTGCTGCAGACTCGCCAGAGGGGATGCTGCAGACTCGGGCGGCGACGCCACAGAAGAAGAGGATGCTGCTGCAGACTCGCCAGAGGGGATGCTGCAGACTCGGGCGGCGACGCCACAGAAGAAGAGGACGCTGCTGCAGACTCGGGCGGCGACGCCACAGAAGAAGAGGATGCTGCTGCAGACTCGCCAAAGGGGATGCTGCAGACTCGGGCGGCGACGCCACAGAAGAAGAGGATGCTGCTGCAGACTCGGGCGGCGACGCCACAGAAGAAGAGGATGCTGCTGCAAACTCGCCAGAGGATGCTGCTGCAGACTCGGGCGGCGACGCCACAGAAGAAGAGGATGCTGCTGCAGACTCGCCAAAGGGGATGCTGCAGACTCGGGCGGCGACGCCACAGAAGAAGAGGATGCTGCTGCAGACTCGGGCGTCGACGCCACAGAAGAAGAGGATGCTGCTGCAGACTCGCCAGAGGGGACGCTGCAGACTCGGGCGGCGACGCCACAGAAGAAGAGGATGCTGCTGCAGACTCGGGCGGCGACCCCACAGAAGAAGAGGATGCTGCTGCAGACTCGGGCGACGACGCCACAGAAGAAGAGGATGCTGCTGCAGACTCGGGAGGCGACGCCACAGAAGAAGAGGATGCTGCTGCAGACTCGCCACAGGGGATGCTGCAGACTCGGGCGGCAACGCCACAGGGGATGCTGCAGACTCGGGCCGCGACGCCACAGAAGAAGAGGATGCTGCAGTAGACTCGGTTGGCGACGCCACAGAAGAAGAGGATACTGCAGTAGACTCGGTTGGCGACGCCACAGAAGAAGAGGATGCTGCTGCAGACTCGGGCGTCGACGCCACAGAAGAAGAGGATGCTGCTGCAGACTCGGGCGGCGACGCCACAGAAGAAGAGGATGCTGCTGCAGACTCGGGCGGCGACGCAACAGAAGAAGAGGATGCTGCTGCAGACTCGGGCGACGACGCCACAGAGGATGCTGCAGACTCGGGCGGCGACGCCACAGGGGATGCTGCAGACTCGGGCGGCGACGCCACAGAAGAAGAGGATGCTGCTGCAGACTCGGGCGGCGACGCCACAGAAGAAGAGGATGCTGCTGCAGACTCGGGCGGCGACGCCACAGAAGAAGAGGATGCTGCTGCAGACTCGGGCGGCGACGCCACAGAAGAAGAGGATGCTGCTGCACACTCGGGCGGCGACGCCACAGAAGAAGAGGATGCTGCTGCAGACTCGCCAGAGGGGATGCTGCAGACTCGGGCGGCGACGCCACATAAGAAGAGGATGCTGCTGCAGACTCGGGCGTCGACGCCACAGAAGAAGAGGATGCTGCTGCAGACTCGGGCGGCGACGCCACAGAAGAAGAGGATGCTGCTGCAGACTCACCACAGGGGATGCTGCAGACTCAGGCGGCAACGCCACAGGGGATGCTGCAGACTCGGGCGGCAACGCCACAGAGGAAGAGGACGCTGCAGTAGACTCGGTTGGCGACGCCACAGAAGAAGAGGATGCTGCTGCAGACTCGAGCGGCGACGCCACAGAAGAAGAGGATGCTGCTGCAGACTCGGGCGGCGACGCCACAGAAGAAGAGGATGCTGCTGCAGACTCGGGCGGCGACGCCACAGAAGAAGAGGATGCTGCTGCAGACTCGGGCGGCGACGCCACAGAAGAAGAGGATGCTGCTGCAGACTCGGGCGGCGACGCCACAGAAGAAGAGGATGCTGCTGCAGATTCGGGCGGCGACGCCACAGAAGAAGAGGATGCTGCTGCAGACTCGCCAGAGGGGATGCTGCAGACTCGGGCGGCGACGCCACAGAAGAAGAGGATGCTGCTGCAGACTCGCCAGAGGATGCTGCTGCAGAATCGGGCGGCGACGCCACAGAAGAAGAGGATGCTGCTGCAGACTCGGGCGGCGACGCCACAGAAGAAGAGGATGCTGCTGCAGACTCGCCAGAGGGGATGCTGCAGACTCGGGCGGCGACGCCACAGAAGAAGAGGATGCTGCTGCAGACTCGCCACAGGGGATGCTGCAGACTCGGGCGGCAACGCCACAGGGGATGCTGCAGACTCGGGCGGCGACGCCACAGAAGAAGAGGATGCTGCAGTAGACTCGGTTGGCGACGCCACAGAAGAAGAGGATGCTGCTGCAGACTCGGGCGTCGACGCCACAGAAGAAGAGGATGCTGCTGCAGACTCGGGCGGCGACGCCACAGAAGAAGAGGATGCTGCTGCAGACTCGGGTGTCGACGCCACAGAAGAAGAGGATGCCGCTGCAGACTCGGGCGGCGACGCAACAGAAGAAGAGGATGCTGCTGCAGACTCGGGCGGCGACGCCACACGGGGATGCTGCAGACTTGGGCGGCGACGCCACAGAGGATGCTGCAGACTCAGGCGGCGACGCCACAGGGGATGCTGCAGACTCGGGCGGCGACGCCACAGAAGAAGAGGATGGTGCTGCAGACTCGGGCGGCAACGCCACAGGGTATGCTGCAGACTCGGGCGGCGACGCCACAGGAGAAGAGGATGCTACAGTAGACTCGGTTGGCGACGCCACAGAAGAAGAGGATGCTGCTGCAGACTCGGGCGTCGACGCCACAGAAGAAGAGGATGCTGCTGCAGACTCGGGCGGCAACGCCACAGGGGATGCTGCAGACTCGGGCGGCGACGCCACAGGAGAAGAGGATGCTACAGTAGACTCGGTTGGCGACGCCACAGAAGAAGAGGATGCTGCTGCAGACTCGGGCGTCGACGCCACAGAAGAAGAGGATGGTGCTGCAGACTCGCCAGAGGGGATGCTGCAGACTCGGGCGGCGACGCCACAGAAGAAGAGGATGCTGCTGCAGACTCGGGCGGCGACGCCACAGAAGAAGAGGATGCTGCTGCAGAATCGGGCGGCGACGCCACAGAAGAAGAGGATGCTGCTGCAGACTCGCCAGAGGGGATGCTGCAGACTCGGGCGGCGACGCCACAGAAGAAGAGGATGCTGCTGCAGACTCGGTTGGCGACGCCACAGAAGAAGAGGATGCTGCTGCAGACTCGGGCATCGACGCCACAGAAGAAGAGGATGCTGCTGCAGACTCGGGCGGCGACGCAACAGAAGAAGAGGATGCTGCTGCAGACTCGCCAGAGGGGACGCTGCAGACTCGGGCGGCGACGCCACAGAAGAAGAGGATGCTGCTGCAGACTCGGGCGGCGACGCCACAGAAGAAGAGGATGCTGCTGCAGACTCGGGCGACGACGCCAAAGAAGAAGAGGATGCTGCTGCAGACTCGGGCGACGACGCCACAGAAGAAGTGGATGCTGCTGCAGACTCGCCACAGGGGATGCTGCAGACTCGGGCGGCAACGCCACAGGGGATGCTGCAGACTCGGGCGGCGACGCCACAGAAGAAGAGGACGCTGCTGCAGAGACGGGCGGCGACGCCACAGAAGAAGAGGATGCTGCTGCAGACTCGGGCGTCGACGCCACAGAAGAAGAGGATGCTGCTGCAGACTCGCCAGAGGGGACGCTGCAGACTCGGGCGGTGACGCCACAGAAGAAGAGGATGCCGCTGCAGACTCGGGCGGCGACGCCACACGGGGATGCTGCAGACTCGGGCGTCGACGCCACAGAAGAAGAGGATGCTGCTGCAGACTTGGGCGGCGACGCCACAGAAGAAGAGGATGCTGCTGCAGACTCGCCACAGGGGATGCTGCAGACTCGGGCGGCAACGCCACAGGGGATGCTGCAGACTCGGGCCGCGACGCCACAGAAGAAGAGGATGCTGCAGTAGACTCGGTTGGCGACGCCACAGAAGAAGAGGATGCTGCTGCAGACTCGGGCGTC
The DNA here is from genome assembly GCF_963924715.1 of Thunnus thynnus. Lineage (NCBI taxonomy): Eukaryota > Metazoa > Chordata > Actinopteri > Scombriformes > Scombridae > Thunnus > Thunnus thynnus. Next base: position 13,501,357 of record NC_089518.1, read on the forward strand.
GACGCCACAGAAGAAGAGGATGCTGCTGCAGACTCGCCAGAGGGGATGCTGCAGACTCGGGCGGCGACGCCACAGAAGAAGAGGATGCTGCTGCAGACTCGCCAGAGGGGATGCTGCAGACTCGGGCGGCGACGCCACAGAAGAAGAGGACGCTGCTGCAGACTCGGGCGGCGACGCCACAGAAGAAGAGGATGCTGCTGCAGACTCGCCAAAGGGGATGCTGCAGACTCGGGCGGCGACGCCACAGAAGAAGAGGATGCTGCTGCAGACTCGGGCGGCGACGCCACAGAAGAAGAGGATGCTGCTGCAAACTCGCCAGAGGATGCTGCTGCAGACTCGGGCGGCGACGCCACAGAAGAAGAGGATGCTGCTGCAGACTCGCCAAAGGGGATGCTGCAGACTCGGGCGGCGACGCCACAGAAGAAGAGGATGCTGCTGCAGACTCGGGCGTCGACGCCACAGAAGAAGAGGATGCTGCTGCAGACTCGCCAGAGGGGACGCTGCAGACTCGGGCGGCGACGCCACAGAAGAAGAGGATGCTGCTGCAGACTCGGGCGGCGACCCCACAGAAGAAGAGGATGCTGCTGCAGACTCGGGCGACGACGCCACAGAAGAAGAGGATGCTGCTGCAGACTCGGGAGGCGACGCCACAGAAGAAGAGGATGCTGCTGCAGACTCGCCACAGGGGATGCTGCAGACTCGGGCGGCAACGCCACAGGGGATGCTGCAGACTCGGGCCGCGACGCCACAGAAGAAGAGGATGCTGCAGTAGACTCGGTTGGCGACGCCACAGAAGAAGAGGATACTGCAGTAGACTCGGTTGGCGACGCCACAGAAGAAGAGGATGCTGCTGCAGACTCGGGCGTCGACGCCACAGAAGAAGAGGATGCTGCTGCAGACTCGGGCGGCGACGCCACAGAAGAAGAGGATGCTGCTGCAGACTCGGGCGGCGACGCAACAGAAGAAGAGGATGCTGCTGCAGACTCGGGCGACGACGCCACAGAGGATGCTGCAGACTCGGGCGGCGACGCCACAGGGGATGCTGCAGACTCGGGCGGCGACGCCACAGAAGAAGAGGATGCTGCTGCAGACTCGGGCGGCGATGCCACAGAAGAAGAGGATGCTGCTGCAGACTCGGGCGGCGACGCCACAGAAGAAGAGGATGCTGCTGCAGACTCGGGCGGCGACGCCACAGAAGAAGAGGATGCTGCTGCACACTCGGGCGGCGACGCCACAGAAGAAGAGGATGCTGCTGCAGACTCGCCAGAGGGGATGCTGCAGACTCGGGCGGCGACGCCACATAAGAAGAGGATGCTGCTGCAGACTCGGGCGTCGACGCCACAGAAGAAGAGGATGCTGCTGCAGACTCGGGCGGCGACGCCACAGAAGAAGAGGATGCTGCTGCAGACTCACCACAGGGGATACTGCAGACTCAGGCGGCAACGCCACAGGGGATGCTGCAGACTCGGGCGGCAACGCCACAGAGGAAGAGGACGCTGCAGTAGACTCGGTTGGCGACGCCACAGAAGAAGAGGATGCTGCTGCAGACTCGAGCGGCGACGCCACAGAAGAAGAGGATGCTGCTGCAGACTCGGGCGGCGACGCCACAGAAGAAGAGGATGCTGCTGCAGACTCGGGCGGCGACGCCACAGAAGAAGAGGATGCTGCTGCAGACTCGGGCGGCGACGCCACAGAAGAAGAGGATGCTGCTGCAGACTCGGGCGGCGACGCCACAGAAGAAGAGGATGCTGCTGCAGATTCGGGCGGCGACGCCACAGAAGAAGAGGATGCTGCTGCAGACTCGGGCGGCGACGCCACAGAAGAAGAGGATGCTGCTGCAGACTCGGGCGGCGACGCCACAGAAGAAGAGGATGCTGCTGCAGACTCGCCAGAGGGGATGCTGCAGACTCGGGCGGCGACGCCACAGAAGAAGAGGATGCTGCTGCAGACTCGCCAGAGGATGCTGCTGCAGAATCGGGCGGCGACGCCACAGAAGAAGAGGATGCTGCTGCAGACTCGGGCGGCGACGCCACAGAAGAAGAGGATGCTGCTGCAGACTCGCCAGAGGGGATGCTGCAGACTCGGGCGGCGACGCCACAGAAGAAGAGGATGCTGCTGCAGACTCGCCACAGGGGATGCTGCAGACTCGGGCGGCGACGCCACAGGGGATGCTGCAGTAGACTCGGTTGGCGACGCCACAGAAGAAGAGGATGCTGCTGCAGACTCGGGCGTCGACGCCACAGAAGAAGAGGATGCTGCTGCAGACTCGGGCGGCGACGCCACAGAAGAAGAGGATGCTGCTGCAGACTCGGGTGTCGACGCCACAGAAGAAGAGGATGCCGCTGCAGACTCGGGCGGCGACGCAACAGAAGAAGAGGATGCTGCTGCAGACTCGGGCGGCGACGCCACACGGGGATGCTGCAGACTTGGGCGGCGACGCCACAGAGGATGCTGCAGACTCAGGCGGCGACGCCACAGGGGATGCTGCAGACTCGGGCGGCGACGCCACAGAAGAAGAGGATGGTGCTGCAGACTCGGGCGGCAACGCCACAGGGTATGCTGCAGACTCGGGCGGCGACGCCACAGGAGAAGAGGATGCTACAGTAGACTCGGTTGGCGACGCCACAGAAGAAGAGGATGCTGCTGCAGACTCGGGCGTCGACGCCACAGAAGAAGAGGATGCTGCTGCAGACTCGGGCGGCAACGCCACAGGGGATGCTGCAGACTCGGGCGGCGACGCCACAGGAGAAGAGGATGCTACAGTAGACTCGGTTGGCGACGCCACAGAAGAAGAGGATGCTGCTGCAGACTCGGGCGTCGACGCCACAGAAGAAGAGGATGGTGCTGCAGACTCGCCAGAGGGGATGCTGCAGACTCGGGCGGCGACGCCACAGAAGAAGAGGATGCTGCTGCAGACTCGGGCGGCGACGCCACAGAAGAAGAGGATGCTGCTGCAGAATCGGGCGGCGACGCCACAGAAGAAGAGGATGCTGCTGCAGACTCGCCAGAGGGGATGCTGCAGACTCGGGCGGCGACGCCACAGAAGAAGAGGATGCTGCTGCAGACTCGGTTGGCGACGCCACAGAAGAAGAGGATGCTGCTGCAGACTCGGGCATCGACGCCACAGAAGAAGAGGATGCTGCTGCAGACTCGGGCGGCGACGCAACAGAAGAAGAGGATGCTGCTGCAGACTCGCCAGAGGGGACGCTGCAGACTCGGGCGGCGACGCCACAGAAGAAGAGGATGCTGCTGCAGACTCGGGCGGCGACGCCACAGAAGAAGAGGATGCTGCTGCAGACTCGGGCGACGACGCCAAAGAAGAAGAGGATGCTGCTGCAGACTCGGGCGACGACGCCACAGAAGAAGTGGATGCTGCTGCAGACTCGCCACAGGGGATGCTGCAGACTCGGGCGGCAACGCCACAGGGGATGCTGCAGACTCGGGCGGCGACGCCACAGAAGAAGAGGACGCTGCTGCAGAGACGGGCGGCGACGCCACAGAAGAAGAGGATGCTGCTGCAGACTCGGGCGTCGACGCCACAGAAGAAGAGGATGCTGCTGCAGACTCGCCAGAGGGGACGCTGCAGACTCGGGCGGTGACGCCACAGAAGAAGAGGATGCCGCTGCAGACTCGGGCGGCGACGCCACACGGGGATGCTGCAGACTCGGGCGTCGACGCCACAGAAGAAGAGGATGCTGCTGCAGACTTGGGCGGCGACGCCACAGAAGAAGAGGATGCTGCTGCAGACTCGCCACAGGGGATGCTGCAGACTCGGGCGGCAACGCCACAGGGGATGCTGCAGACTCGGGCCGCGACGCCACAGAAGAAGAGGATGCTGCAGTAGACTCGGTTGGCGACGCCACAGAAGAAGAGGATGCTGCTGCAGACTCGGGCGTCGACGCCACAGAAGAAGAGGATGCTGCTGCAGACTCGGGCGTCGACGCCACAGAAGAAGAGGATGCTGCTGCAGACTCGGGCGTCGACGCCACAGAAGAAGAGGATGCTGCTGCAGACTCGGGCGGCGACGCCACAGAAGAAGAGGATGCTGCTGCAGACTCGGGCGGCGACGCCACAGAAGAAGTGGATGCTGCTGCAGACTCGCCACAGGGGATGCTGCAGACTCGGGCGGCAACGCCACAGGGGATGCTGCAGACTCGGGCGGCGACGCCACAGAAGAAGAGGATGCTGCAGTAGACTCGGTTGGCGACGCCACAGAAGAAGAGGATGCTGCAGTAGACTCGGTTGGCGACGCCACAGAAGAAGAGGATGCTGCTGCAGACTCGGGCGGCGACGCCACAGAAGAAGAGGATGCTGCTGCAGACTCGCCAGAGGGGACGCTGCAGACTCGGGCGATGACGCCACAGAAGAAGAGGATGCCGCTGCAGACTCGGGCGGCGACGCCACACGGGGATGCTGCAGACTTGGGCGGCGACGCCACAGAGGATGCTGCAGACTCGGGCGGTGACGCCACAGGGGATGCTGCAGACTCGGGCGGCGACGCCACAGAAGAAGAGGATGCTGCTGCAGACTCGGGCGGCAACGCCACTGAAGAAGAGGATGCTGCTGCAGACTCGGGCGGCGACGCCACAGAAGAAGAGGATGCTGCTGCAGACTCGGGCGGCGACGCCACAGAAGAAGAGGATGCTGCTGCAGACTCGCCAGAGGGGATGCTGCAGACTCGGGCGTCGACGCCACAGAAGAAGAGGATGCTGCAGCAGACTCGGGCGGCGACGCCACAGAAGAAGAGGATGCTGCTGCAGACTTGGGCGGCGACGCCACAGAAGAAGGGGATGCTGCTGCAGACTCGCCACAGGGGATGCTGCAGACTCGGGCGGCAACGCCACAGGGGATGCTGCAGACTCGGGCGGCGACGCCACAGAAGAAGGGGATGCTGCTGCAGACTCGCCACAGGGGATGCTGCAGACTCGGGCGGCGACGCCACAGAAGAAGAGGATGCTGCTGTAGACTCGGGTGGCGACGCCACAGAAGAAGAGGATGCTGCTGCAGACTCGGGCGGCGACGCCACAGAAGAAGAGGATGCTGCAGTAGACTCGGTTGGCGACGCCACAGAAGAAGAGGATGCTGCAGTAGACTCGGTTGGCGACGCCACAGAAGAAGAGGATGCTGCTGCAGACTCGGGCGGCGACGCCACAGAAGAAGAGGATGCTGCTGCAGACTCGCCAGAGGGGACGCTGCAGACTCGGGCGATGATGCCACAGAAGAAGAGGATGCCGCTGCAGACTCGGGCGGCGACGCCACACGGGGATGCTGCAGACTTGGGCGGCGACGCCACAGAGGATGCTGCAGACTCGGGCGGTGACGCCACAGGGGATGCTGCAGACTCGGGCGGCGACGCCACAGAAGAAGAGGATGCTGCTGCAGACTCGGGCGGCAACGCCACTGAAGAAGAGGATGCTGCTGCAGACTCGGGCGGCGATGCCACAGAAGAAGAGGATGCTGCTGCAGACTCGGGCGGCGACGCCACAGAAGAAGAGGATGCTGCTGCAGACTCGCCAGAGGGGATGCTGCAGACTCGGGCGTCGACGCCACAGAAGAAGAGGATGCTGCTGCAGACTCGGGCGGCGACGCCACAGAAGAAGAGGATGCTGCTGCAGACTCGCCACAGGGGATGCTGCAGACTCGGGCGGCAACGCCACAGGGGATGCTGCAGACTCGGGCCGCGACGCCACAGAAGAAGAGGATGCTGCAGTAGACTCGGTTGGCGACGCCACAGAAGAAGAGGATGCTGCTGCAGACTCGGGCGTCGACGCCACAGAAGAAGAGGATGCTGCTGCAGACTCGGGCGGCGACGCCACAGAAGAAGAGGATGCTGCTGCAGACTCGGGCGGCGACGCCACAGAAGAAGAGGATGCTGCTGCAGTCTCGCCAGAGGATGCTGCTGCAGACTCGGGCGGCGACGCCACAGAAGAAGAGGATGCTGCTGCAGACTCGGGCGGCGACGCCACAGAAGAAGGGGATGCTGCTGCAGACTCGCCACAGGGGATGCTGCAGACTCGGGCGGCAACGCCACAGGGGATGCTGCAGACTCGGGCGGCGACGCCACAGAAGAAGGGGATGCTGCTGCAGACTCGCCACAGGGGATGCTGCAGACTCGGGCGGCGACGCCACAGAAGAAGAGGATGCTGCTGTAGACTCGGGTGGCGACGCCACAGAAGAAGAGGATGCTGCTGTAGACTCGGGCGGCGACGCCACAGGGGATGCTGCAGACTCTGGAACGGGGGGCTGGCGCAGCTCCGGAACAAGGGATAGCTGCGCTGGCCCAGCAGGGACGGAGGGTTGCTGCACGCCAGCAGGGACGGAGGGTTGCTGCACGCCAGCAGGGACGCTGGGGAGCAGAGACTCTGGGGCGCGGAGACTCTGAGGCGCTGGAGAGGACAGGCCAGGTGGCAAGGTGACCCAAGGAACGGTGTGGTCGTCTGCGTTGACGACCGGAACTCTGGTTGGCGCTCCGAGGGCCTCCCAGAGCCAATCGGGTGCCCAGGTAGGGGTTTTGGGTTGGTGCTGGCTCAGGAGTGGCAGGCTGCTGGCTAGCTGGCTCCTTCCTAGCAGTCTTAGATCACTGATAATACAAGTACTTCAGCAAAGTCATCTGAGCTGGAATGTCCGGGGTGGAAGCCGAATGGCAGTGCTGGTGGTTGGCAAGCTTGGAGGCCCGTCTGGCTGATCGAGGTCCCCCCCGTGCCAGACGGGTTCCTTGAAAACAGTTTGTCTCTGCTGGGTCCATTACTGGTTGGATCGTTCTGTCAGGCTCGGGGAAGCAGGAGTGGACCCAAACGCAGAGGCCGGAATGCAGATATGATGAAAAACTCTTTTAATTGTGGATGGTCACGGACAGGTAAACAGGGCTGAACAGAACTAGCAGAAGGAACAACACAAAACGATCCAACAAAGACTGAACAGAAAACCCGAACTTAAAGAAACTGAACTAACAAGGAGATGAGGTGCAGGTGGGGAGATGGGTGTGAACATTCGAGAGGGGAATGAACATATGGGGAGCTGATTGGCTGAGGACACACAGGGAGCGGGGCAGGGCTGACGAGGCTAACACAGGGCAGGTGTGGGGAAGACAGCAGGGCAGGGCTAACGAGTCCAAATGCAGGGCAGGTGTGGAGGAGCACATGAACACACAAGGGAAACAGAAGAAAAACCCAGAAAACAAACTCAATGCCATCTATACTAACCCATCCAAAACCAAGCACAAACACAAACCCAAGCACATAACCCAACAAACTAATGATTCAATCCTCTAAAACCCACCACCCAAATCATACAAGAAAACCCTATGAACTGAGGGACTAAACAGACGTGCAAAACCAGGAGACCCCACAGAACACAACATAAGACCAAAAAAACACCCAAAGTCCAGGCAAGATGTGACATTAAAGGGTAGAGAGGAAAGAAGATGAAGCTTGGATGGGAGAGGGAGGAAGATTTAAGTAAAAAAAAAAAAAGTTGACAGGAGAAAGAGAGATGAGAGGAAGGGTGGAAATGAAGGAGAATTAGAGACAGAAAGGAGGGATGGTTAAAGGAAGATAGAAATGCTCTTATCCATGAATGATAGTAAGGTTAGAGAGTGACAAGAAAAAACAATGGATGGATAGCAGAAGAAGGAAGAAGAAAGAAAGAAAAAACAAGTGAAGAAGGATGGGAGAGAACCCTACTTCCCATCCATGAAGGATAGAAAGGATGGAGAGAAGTTGAAAGAAACAAAAGTTGGATAGGAGAGAGAAAAACTAAGTTTAAAGATACAACAGTGGAGGATGATAGAACAAACAGAGGGATTAAGGAGAGAAAGGATAGAGGGGAAGATGGAGGAGCCGGATAGGTAGAGGGTGGAATGGTATAGGAAACAAGATTAAAGATAAGAAGCATGGAGATGTAAAGGATAGAAAATAAAAGAAAGGGTGAAGAGAAAAAGGAAGGAATGTGGAGGATGAAAGGAGTATGAAAGGGAAAGTAAGAAGAATGAAGGACAGGAAGAAAGGAGATGTTAAGGGTGGAGGATGAAGGAGAGAAAGATGGAAAGGCTTGAGAATCTAAGAATAAGAGATGAAGGATAGAAAAAGTGGAGGAAAATGAAGGAAGATGAAGAGAAAGGGTGGATGCTTCAAGAATCAAGAAAAAGAATAGTGTAAAGGTAGGAGATGAAGGACAGGAGGAATGGAAAACAAAGAATGAGTTGAAGGAGATGGAGGGTGGAGAGGTGAAAGAGAAAACAAAAGAGAGGAAGAGTAGATGAGTTAGGGAGCGAGATGGAGATTGAGAGAGTGAATGAGTAAAGAAATGAGAGAAAGGCCAGAGAGATACAGGAAGAATAATGAAGGATAGGAAGAGTTGAGGGGAGAAGTAGGCAGATGAAAGACGAGAACAAAGCATATGAGTTGAAGCAGATGGAAGGTGGAGAGGTGAAAGACGAAAGAATGAAGGATGGGAGAGAGCCCTACCTCCCATCTATGAAGGATAGAAAGGATGGAGAGAAGTTGAAAGAGACAAAAGGTGGATAAGCGAGAGAGGGCGATGGAGAGGAAAGAAGTAAGATCAAGCAGAGGAAGGGTGGAGGGGAAAGGAAGGATGGTGAAAGAAAGGAAGAAGGATGAAGGATAGAAAAGTCAATTAGTTGAGGAGGAAGAGCAAAGGTCATTAGATAAAGGAAGCAAGGTGGAAGAAAAGGAAAGAAAGTGATGGTGAGAGGGTGGATGGTAGAAGTAGGAAGATGAAGGGAGGAAGATGGAAGACAAAAGGTGATAAGAAGGATGCAATACAAAGGAAAAGGAAGGAAAGGGAAGGTGGAGAGGCAAAGGAAGGAGAGGAGAAACAGAAAGATCAAAAGGATGAGAGAGGAAGAACAGAAATGAGGAAGATGGACAGAAAACAAAGTAGAGGGAGGGTGGGTAGGAGAGGGAGGATAAAAAAGATGAATGTGGAGCAGTAAAGGAAGAAGATGAGGGATAGAAAGGTGGAGAGGTAGAGGAAAGAAGTTGGAAGTAGCATTCAAAGGAAAGAAAGAAAAGGACAGGAAGAGTGGAGGTGAAAAAGGTGGAGGATGAATGAGAGAAAGGGTGGATTGGACAAGGAGATGAAAGATGGAAAGGGTTGAAAAAAGGATAAGAGATGAAGGATACGAAGAAACGAGAGAAAGACCGGAGAGATACAGGAAGAATGATGAAGGATGGGAAGAGTTGAGGGGAGAAGGAGGAAGATGAAAGACAAGAACATAAAGAATGAATTAAAGAGATGATGTTGAGAAATAGAGAAGAGAATATGAAGAAGAAGGAAAAGAAAGGGAAATGAATAAGAAGACAGGGGGAAATGTAAAGGATAGAAAATGACAGAAGAGAGGTGGATGGGAGAGGGAGGAAGATGTAGTGGAAAGGAAGAGAGGAAAGTAAGAAAAATGAAGGAGGAAGAGTGGAGGTGTTAAGGGGTGGAGGATGAAGGAGAGAAAGGGTGGATGTTAAAGAATAAAGAAAAAGAATAGTGTAAAGGTAGGAGATAAAGGACGGGAAGGTCGGATGGGTAAAATGAGAAAGGTGAAGGACAGGAGGAATGGAAAATAAAGAATGAGGTGAAGATGAATGATGAAAGATGGAAAGGGTTGAGAAGGAAAGGATATGAGATGAAGGAAAGAAACAGTGGAGAGAAAAATGAGGGAGGATGAAGAAAAGGAAGACGTAAAGACGTAAGGTAAAGATAGGAGATAAAAGAGGGGAAGGGTGGATGGGTAAAACAAGTGAAAAAAATGGAGAGGAGGAATGTAGAATAAAGGATAGGAGTTAAAGGCCATGGAGGGTAAAAGAAATGAAAGACAAAACATGAAAGGAAAGAGGAACAGTAGATGAGTTATGGAGCAAAATCAAGGTGGACAGGTGATAGAAGGAGATGAAAGGTGGAAAGAATGAACAGGTAAAGAAACAAGAGGAAAGGTAGATGTTTAAAGGGAGGAAGTTGAAGACTGAGGAGAGATAGGTCACAGAGAGAAGAAGAAGGACAGCAAGGGTAGATGAGTGAAGGAGGGAAATGAAGGAGAAGAACAGTATAAGGTAAGCGAACGATGCTTCCCTGCCTGTGGGAGCCAGTCAGACGGTAGCGTTGTTGTCTTTGCCGTCACCGTCTGCCCTCGTCTTCTTTGTGAGGCTTTTTTTCTCCAAGGCAAGCTTCTGAAAAGGTTGTGTCCACTTTTCTGATGCAAGCCCTCTATCTCATCTCTCCTCCTTCTTCAGCTGACAGAAAGTTTGAAGGTGCCTCCACTTCCATTTCTGCAAGCAGCATCACCACCCTGGACTCTCCTATAAATGCCAAAAAGACAGAAATATACAGGAAGTGTTAAAAAATAAAAAAAAAGACAGAGATACAGAGCCAGGAATCAATATTAGATTTAGACTTAAGATTTATCTTTACTTCACTGATTATTATCTTAATTCACATAACTTTTGAATTTTGTGTGAATATGAAGAAACAAACATTGTATTGTCATGTTTGAGTAACATCTGTTTCAGTCCATTCACTTGTGGAGGAAGTATTTCCTGATCCTTAACTCAAGTAAAAGTAGCAATACTGCAATAAAATAAGAATACTGTACACCAGTACAAGTAAAAGTCCTGTATTAATTAGTAAGTCATATTACCAGAAAAATATAGGCTACTTTAAGTATGAAAAGTAAAAGTACATGTAACATGCAGCATTTTAATGTTGCTGGTCAAGGTGGATCTAATTTTAACTATTTCATATACTGTTGGGTGGTTTAATGTATTGTACATAATATAATATTTTATATAGTGGAGTAAGAATATAACATTTTCTATTATAGTGGAGTGGAAGTATAAAGTAGCATAAAATAGAGATGCTGAAGTACAGTACTTCACTACAGTACTTCAGTGTGTGATCTCCACCACTGAACTCATCTAGCAAACTAAAACATATGTTTAGTCCACTGCATTTCATAAATAACCTACTAAAATCTTCCATAGATTTATAGTTTATGTAACATTATTGCATTTTGTGTGTGTGTGTTTTTTATTTAAATACTGCAAACAGTAACACCACACCACCACACCTTTTCCTGTCAGTGGTAAATGTTGGGAAATCTAGATCAATTACAGTGCAATTTTTATACGGTTGAGATGAAAGAATATACATGTGAAATAAGATAATAATAGAAAATAAGTAGGAATAGAAATAAGATGAGTAAATTACATGATTTAAACTAATATGAATTAGGCTTTTCAGACAAACATTGGTGGTTACGCAGTATACTTTCAGTCAATGGGTCAACAGCAGCAGAAAAAGAGAATCTGTTTTAGGATCCTGACATTTAATTAAATGTCACAGTGCACACAATAAACATATGTCACAAACTGGAGAGAAACCCTGTTTCAATCATTAAATCAATCCTGTATTTAATGCATATCAATTAAAATATGCAATAAAGTGTATTTTGGGGTATTTGGGGGTTGGTTGGGAGCAGATTCTTACACAGACTGACATTATTTTTTTAAGTGAGGCATTAACTTTAGTTATCAAACTGTATGAAAATCTAATTGCTTTCCAGAAAAAGACAACATTTAATTAATTTGTTGAAACCTGAGGCAAATACAAAGACATGAGAGAAAAAGTAAGCTGTCCCAGATAAGTGCAATCCTAAATTACAGTCAATGTTTGCCTAAAGGTTTGCCATCTTCAAATGAGAAAATCTTACCATGCTTCTCCCGCTGTGTCTACTCTCCATGTGTATCAACTGAACAAAGATCCCATCGAATATGAAGAAACAGATGACTGAAGATTTGAAGATATATTCCCACTGAAAAAAACTGCCTTTCAGTTCAAGATCTGAGTGAGACTGAGTGGACTGTGTAGAATTTTTACATTATGATAATGTGCTGGTAGTTCTAGAATTCGCATATATTAGAATGCTCATTATGATATTCTGGTGACACACATTCCGTCTTACAGCACAGAAAATGCTGCTTTTAAAACATTTTACTGTCAGAAAACAAATAAAACTCTTATTGTGCTGCTGTTTGAAGCAGAAGTGGGAACATGACATTGTTGAACAAGTCACAAGTAGTCAAGTCTTGACTCTAAAGTCGAGACAGACATGTTCAAGCCCCAGAAAACAAAAGCCACATAATGAGCTCATGTGTTTGTGTGACATTTTAGGCTCAAGACACATTTCTGTCCAGTCTGTTTGACTGCAACATGCATAAAAATGCTTCTTTTTACATAAAATCATTAAAAAAAAAATCTTTACATTATCATTTGACATTTTTCTCTGTTGCTGGTTGTCATTTTTGGTTTGTGTACACAAAAACTTTGTAATTTGAGAAAATTAAGACTATGCACAGTAAACTATTTTTAGTTGAAACACCAAACTATTGCTGACACACTGCATAACTTTCAAATGCACTATAATACACTCTAGTCTTCTTGCTTATGGGCAGTAATTTTGACAAAACAATGATGTACATAAGATTATTATCAACTATCCTGAATAAAAGACTCGGGCTGTTTGTTCTACAGTTCATCATTTTACACTCATGCAGTCCACGTTGTTATGTTTGCATAAAGCATCACCTGAAAGCCACTGTATTGTGTTTATATTTGACATTTTGGATGCTGTAGACTTGATTCTTGGCCAAACCTAAGTATTGTTTGTGTAAGCGACGTGGGTGTGAGTGAGGGAATAAATCAGTCCAATACGTTCTGGGTTCTCCTCATAACTTTAGTCACCTTCAACAAACACAGCTCAGTCCAGTCATCACACACTTCTCATTCTCTTTCTCCCCTTCTCTCCCCTCAAAACTCTACCCACTGTCTGAACAGTGCCGCCAAGCGGCTGACACTACAATATCACCCAAACACTGCATCACTAAACATATGCAAACAGGCAATGTTCAACAAAACACAGTAAACTGATGTTTAACCTTACGTTTACACAACTTTTGCCCATAAGACACAACTTCACTCTTACACATCGTCCCCCCCTTACGCAAGAAGCGTCCTCGCTTCCAAATAGGTGTAATGAAATTGTCACTACATTATGCTTAACAACAATATAAACAGATGACGTTGGCAAAACAACAACAAAGAACAGTGGAACAGGATACATTTTTTTTTCCTTGTGTTTGCCTATAACATCTCAGTGTTTTTTTTTTTTTTTACTTGTACTTCTCAATCAAGCATATGACACAGACCACAGTTCATTCAACAGTCCTGTAACGCACTGGGGGACGTACACAACGACCTGACTTAGTCCTTACTCCCGTGAAAGGCTGAACTGCCGGAGACAGTTCACTGGAATGTCCTGTGGCAACATTGTCTCCCACCTGTGTTGTGGTGCTAGTAGCACTCTGGGGCAGAGGGCAAACATTTGTCTGATCCCTAGGCGCAATCACAGAGCACCCGGGCTTATTTGGGTGCCTGTATACATAAGGTCTGGAGCCTGAGAGTGCAGTGAGCAGTGGGGGACCTGGGCCGTTTGCTGGTACAGTCAGTTCTGAAGGTGAGGGTGGAACTGGATGCCTGTCAGCTGACCAGGCTGAACGATAAGGTTTCAGGCGATTGTAGTGAATGACCTTAAGTTTAGCTCTAGGGTCCCGTTGATCCAGAAGTTCATAGTCTACTCCAATGTCACCTGTGCCTGAGTCAAGCCGTCGTAGAACTTTAAAAGGGCCGGTCCACTTAGGTGACAGTTTTTGTCTAGCAAGGGCAGGAAGGTCAACCCACACTAAGTCACCTGGCTCATAGGCTGTGTGTTTCATCCGACGATCATAGTAGTGCTTTTGTTGAGCACCTGCTGCCTCAATGTTATGTGCAACAGAGTGAAAAGCAGCACACAGTTTCAGTAATACCGAATTGGCATATTCACTTGGAGTACCTGGTGTGGCGTTTGAAAGTCCTGGTAAGTCTCCAAGGAGGAGATCTGCAGGCAGGTGGGCCACTCTGCCATGGGCCAGGAAGAAAGGAGCGTGTTTTGTGGAGGAGTGAACAGTCGTATTGTATGCAAATTCAACCTGCCGTAGATGGTCATCCCATTCACCTCCTCTGGTATACAGATATTTTGCTAACTGGTCCTTGATGGTCCTGTTTGCTCGTTCCACCATGCCATCTGACATAGCATGATAAGGTGATGTCCTTGTTTTATGTATTCCTGACGGTTGCACAGTTCTTTGACAAGATCTGAGTTGAACTGACGGCCTTGGTCAGTGTGCAAACTTTGAGGCACACCATGGTGGCTAATATAATCTTCAAACAAACATTTAGCCACAGTGGTTGCCCGTTGATCAGGAAGTGCATACAAGTTGAGGTACTTAGTAAAATAGTCCATTACAACAAATACATACCGATTACCACGGCGTGTGAGTGGCAGTTCCGTCAGGTCTGCTGCAATTTTCTCAAAAGGCCTGGATGTGACTATGTTTTGCATAGGGGCCTGTTGGTGTGGTGTCTGTGGTCGCCGTGCTTCACAGGCTGTGCATTCAAGACACCACTGAGTTATGTCACGTGTCATGTGAGGCCAAAAGCATCTGATCTGTGCCCCTTGTAATGTTTTTTGTGAACTGAAGTGTCCCGAGAGTGAATGTCCATGTAAAGTTTGAAACACTTCCTTCTGCAAGTTACTAGGAACTACAATCTGTAAAACAGGGTCACCTGGTGGAGGTCTGACTTTGCGACACAAAAGACCATCAACAAGGGTGAGTTTAGGAAACTCTCTCCAGTACTGTCTCATTTCAGGTGAGGTTGCTTTAATGTTTGAGAATGGTGGCCTATGGTCAGTCAACACCCAGCTCCTGACTATTTGCAACTCAGGATCAGCTTTTTGAGCTTGGAGGATATACTGCCTGTCAATATTCAGGAGTGAACTGTCCACCGTTACAGCTGCAGTATCTGGTGAAGCAGACTGCACGAGTGATATTAAATCCATAGCAGTCGAAGCAGTGGGTAAAGTCTCTGAGCAGGGTGCCAGCTCAGTGGCTGGAGTGCACATGGATGACTCTATTGGGTCTGTTTGAGTGTGAATGGAAACACACCTCACCTGATTGGCTGTAACCATAGGGGTGGTGCCTTCAGCTGTGAAGGGACGACGGGACATAGAGTCAGCATTGGCGTGTTTTGTACCTTGTCTACAACTAGCAGGTGCCAGGTCACTCTTCCTGAGTAGGGGCAGGACATCATCACCCAGATAGCACAGTCCTCTCCCCATATCCAGAATCACACAGTGAGGCTTGAGAAAGTCAAAACCTAATATAAAGCCTTGACTGACATTTCTGATGACTTGCACTTCATGTTGCAGAGTTTGAGACCCTAGTTTAAAGGTGATGTCTATCATACCCAATGTATCCAAAGTTTGGCCAGTCACTGCTTGTGACATGATAAACTTCTTTTTAATGGGTCTTTTTGCTAGGGAAGGAAGTGACATTTTGGTTTCCTCACTGATGAACGAAATAGTGGAACCGGTATCTAGCATGATGTGCGTATTAGTGCCCTCAACAATTCCACTTACATAGGAGGTGAAGTCTTTACTTACAGTGGCTTCAATGTTCACACTTTCAGTCAGGGGGATTGTCATATCTGTAGTACCACTAGGGGTTGGTGGTGTACTGATGCAGTCTGTTATTTCAGTGAGGCAGATGTCTGGGGCTTCCAGAGAAGTAGCTGATGAACACCCCGCATCATCAGCTAACGGCCGTTTCCCTGTGGAAATCTGCCATGATCTTTGTAACCACTCTTAGTGGGATACTGACTGTCCCAGTCCTTTGGTTGTCGTGTTTGGCCTTGGTCCCCATACTCTTGGACTGAAACATGCTTGGCATAGGGACTCGGGCTTCGGCGGTGAGAGTCATAGTAGGGTCTACTGGGAGAGGGTTGCCTCCCTCTCTTTTCCTCATAAGGGCTAAAGGCATGGTCTGAGTAGTGAGTATCTCTGTAAGGTTGTCGGTACCTGTCAGGCTCCCTACGGGTGTGATCTTGATGGTGGCGAGTCCTCTGAGGAGAATAGTGTTCTGGGGAATGATTGGAACGTGAGTATCTGGAGGGGGAATGTCTGTAGCCTGAGCTCCATCTATTTGCATCCCTATCTGGGCTTCTCCCATAAGGTGAGGGAGATCTTTGAGGACGCACATGCATGTGCCTGTCAAGGTGGTGCTCCCTGCTTCGCTCATCCAGCTTCAGTCTCAGTGCATCCATATTCTTACTTAAGTCTTTAACAGTAGCAGTGAGGTTCTGAACTGTTTTCCCGAGTTCAATGTCATTTTCACGTACTGAATTTACTGACAGCATTGTGCCAATATCTCTGATGGTAACATTTGGTGAGGACACTGGCATTACTAATCTAGCTGCTTGGCGAGCCCGTTCAGCTTGGGAGGCGACTTGAAAAGCCTCAGTGAAAGTTTTCACCCCTCTTTCATGACATTTGACTTGAAGTTCCTGATCCAGACCAGCAATGAAGCGAGACATTTTCATATACTCGGAAGCATTGTGCTCAAAATCTGGGAAAGCTTCTTTGACAAGCCTTCATACGTCTGCAGCATAAACTTCCATTGCTTCATTAGGTAGTCTATGCCGGGCATTAGGGAATGTCTGAAATGATGCAATTACATCCTTTTGGCCAAAAGCTGTCTGCAAGTGCTTCTTTGCTTCAGTATAAAGAGTCCTGAGTTTCCCGGGGCAGATTATCCCATACAATGAACAGTTCTGGTGGTAGTCTAGTGGGTAACTCAGCTGCTAATACTGTATTCATGTCCACACCACTGTCCTTGTAACGGGCCTCTTGAATTACCTCATAGCGGCGAGCCCATAGTTGAAAAGACTCACGGCCATCGTTGTGAAATGGTGGCGGTAAGGGAATGCCCCTGGGCGCTCCCTGTGTTCTGCTAGATGGCGGCACACCTGGCGCTGAGGCCCCCCTCGCGCTTGTGCTGGCTCGCTGCTCACCGGTGGAAAATGCTTCCTCGTCAGACATGATGAGTTTCCTTCGTCTCTTTAATTATTTTTTTCTTTAGCCCTCGGACGGAGTTAGATGACCGAAACACGGTTTCTAAACTCACTTGAGCTAACAAAACAAAAAAAACGGACTTGGTAACGACTAGCTGACTAACTGTACTGAAAGCTAAGCTAAGCTAGCGGTTAGCGTAGCTATCGTTAGCCTATAGCTTTAGGGACTCAAAAAGTTGAGCAGAATCCCAAAGGACTATATTCCACAGAAGGAAATCCCACCGCTGCCACCAGTGTAAGCGACGTGGGTGTGAGTGAGGGAATAAATCAGTCCAATACGTTCTGGGTTCTCCTCATAACTTTAGTCACCTTCAACAAACACAGCTCAGTCCAGTCATCACACACTTCTCATTCTCTTTCTCCCCTTCTCTCCCCTCAAAACTCTACCCACTGTCTGAACAGCGCCGCCAAGCGGCTGACACTACAATATCACCCAAACACTGCATCACTAAACATATGCAAACAGGCAATGTTCAACAAAACACAGTAAACTGATGTTTAACCTTACGTTTACACAACTTTTGCCCATAAGACACAACTTCACTCTTACATTTGTATAAATCTGCTGTATTACATGCCATCAGGAATTTAGAAACTACTGGGATATAAATTCAATCAAATTCATGTTTGTTATACAATAAACAAATAAGGAGTTCATAGAAAAGTGTCAATAATTATTCAAATGAAATGTCTCTGTAATCCTTTAGAGCAAGAAATAGTCACAAAAACAGAGAAAAGCATAAGGCACTGTGGAATAAAAATGGATTCTATCATAATCATTAAAAGTAGTACAGAAAACAATGTAGATATGCCAATATGATTATTTATTGTAGAATCAAATAATCATCATTTTTTATAATTTTTGTGTTCATTCTCCCTGTTGGTCACACTGCCCTAAAAGAGAAAAAGAATAACATTAAATATGTGAAAATACAATCAACATTTAATAGAAATATCTGGTAAAGCGTCTGGCGGTTTGACTAATTTGAATAATTGACATTATTGACTGATCGATTGACCGAACACAGAATTACAGATGAGCGAAACTTACAAGAAATCCTTTCATTCTGTAGATTTTGGCGAAAGGCGATTCCTCAACACAACCCAAAACACTGCAAGGTGTGTCCACATGTGGAAACCCCTCAACTACCTGAAGGGGGGGGAAACATAACCATGAATATGTAGAGAATAAAATGCTGAAGATGAAGTGTGAGGAGCCATGCTTACATTGTCCAGTGTGTCTGAAAGGCTGTCCAGTTCCCTTTTCCCTCCTGGGCTCAGTCCATATGACCAGTGCTGACAGCAGACCTGTGGCACCACTGAGCCCAGAAGCAGCAACCACAGTGCCAGGGTTTGCATAGCCATTCTGAGGAGGGAAAAAGCTTTATATTACACATATAAGCAGGTCAGTAATCTTCTTATTTTTCCTAATCTAACCCCAAATACTGTCATAGTCCTCAATTTTAGATTACACATGCCCAGATTTATGCATCACATCAGTGAAGTTTTTACCTTCTGTGCATAAGGCAAGCTGCTTCTCTGATTTGTTCTTGGCTGCTGTCCTTTGTGGAAGCCGATGCTGCTGCTGCTGAGCATTTTCCAAGGTTTATATGCTGCTTCCTTTCGTGTCAAAAGCCCAACACTTCACTGCAGGGGGTCACAAAGTGGGATTAAGCAACATTTACTGGTAACCCGCAGAGCTATTAAAAAGATTACAGTGTGTGATTTTTGTCCTTCCACAAAAAGAACAAGTGTTCATCATCAGACCAGCTTTGTGTATGGCCGTGAAGTACCTCCAGTCGTTTTCCAATACTTGCTGATAAACCAAAGATTCACAAATTAATGACAGAGAAAAAGACGAGGTGATAAAGACTTACTCTTCTTCATAGCAGTTTATTTATAACAGTCATTTATGGAAATATATTTCCACGGTCGAGTGCAATAATCATACTCAGGGAGAACTACACCGCCCCCTGTCTCAAACAAAAAAAAAAACAACCTCTGCCCCATATTGCATTCAGAGAGATGTATTAAAATAAATAACCATAGCTCTTTGTGATTTTCACACTCATGGTGAAATACACAACATGATTGCCTTCATCATTCATTCTCACAGGCTGGGTACCTACGATTGAACTGAGTGAATAGTATTGCATCGGAGCAGCTTTGCGCTACAGCTAAAGAAACTTCACCAGTCAAAGGCGAGGATAGCTCTTCACACATGCAAACAGACAATGTCCAGTAAGAACTGAAGTGAGATTGTTCCTTAACAAAACATCTGCCCAATCTATTAATAGTGATTTTTTCTTTTTTTTTGGAAGCACTGGATTTGATTTACATAAGATAACAAGCATTAAACATTTTTGGTGAAAAGATATAACATGTTACAAATCAAATATATACTTGTGCAAATACGTTCAAAAGCATGATTAAGTGATATACGTCATGTAAATGGAACATGTTTTCAGGCAAGTCCACAACATGTGAACACGGCCTTCTGTTAAAGCACACCAAGTTGGATTATTTTCTCACAATGGGATATGAGGAGTAATGAATGTCGTACATAAACATTACAATAAGTAGTGACCACAGTCAAACGCATGCAACTGTGGATCTCTCACACACCGGATTACAAAAAAAACAAAACAAAAGAGGTAGATTCACAGAGCGCAAAACGAGGGAGAGCTTTTTAAGAACACAATATTCAAAAGTAGGAAAAGAGAAACCTCACAGCTGTAAATCATGTATTGCATACCCAAGCTGTGTTTGAAAACTAGCCTGTCGCATAGTTTTATGGTGCATTAACAGCATGTCTGGCCTTTGAGACTGTGCTGTTGTATGGCTTTGGCTTGCATTGCTTCCTTTATAGTGTGTTGTATCCAGCAAAAGTAAGTTACATACTTAAAGAGGAACGTACAGCGTGACAGTTATTGGTAAATGACCCCTTCAGTTTCTGCTACAGCAGCATTCAGTGAAGCTCAGTACTCTGAACTTTACTGCAAAAGTCTGGTTTTTGACTCCCATTAACATGTCAAGTAATATGAAATGAATATAAGTTATGCAAAAACATTAAATGAGTATAGTTGTTGGATCGCATCCAGACACATCTACATACACTAGGAACATTATTTTGTTTTGGTGATATATGTAGCTGAACATTTTAAAACATCCTACCATACAAACATACATGGACAACCCTGGATAAATTCTAGTGCAAGATATTTAAAGCTAATGTAACATAGGTGGAATGCCAGGGATGTGCATACAACTACCTGTGCTGTACACAGGTATAGAGAGATTGATAGTAGGGGAATATACTGTAAGAGGAACTGAGTAATAAAGAAGCCATCTGTGTCCAGACCGGACTTGTAGGCGTGTAACCGAGTTATCTGACACTCTGGGACATGTGCAGCGGGGTCAGCATCTCTTCAAAAATGGCTCCTTTCACGTTGGATCCTCTCAGGTTTGCTTCTTGTAGATCACAGCCAGACAGGTCGCAGTTCTGCAAAGACGCAGCAGGGACAAAACAGTAAGACAGGAAGATTACATGAACTGGTGAAAAGCTTGTAATGTAAGTGGAAAACTGTAATGTATTATGAATGTCGTACAAAAGCCTGTTGAAAAATGTTCACACACTTGCTGGCAATTTCATACAAGTGTCATGGTGAAGTCCTGTTGCCTTATGGAAGCTTTCAGTTGCTTGTGTAAAGCTTGACATTAAGGGTTAAAATGTCAATGTCATTTTATCAAAGAAAGAATAAATGTCATTTGATTCATAACAAACAGTTAACATTTAGTTCAAAAAGTTTTTTCTTCAAGAAAAAATGGTTTGGCAGAAAATTAAAGGAATAGTTCAACATTTTGGGGAATACACTTTATCACAGACAACTTAAGGCACAAAAGCAATTGAATTCCAATACAAATATAAATATCAACTTCATTGTACTCATTAATTGGTTATTTACCTATTCAACTCTATGCAAGGGCTGGAAACAGAGAATGTTTGGTATTATTTCTTGAAAAATTACTATAACAATTGATTTATCATCAAAATACTTGCAGATGAATTTTCTTTCAGTGGTGTAGTGGATTCATCTTAAAAACATCTGTAGGACAATTATTCAGATCTGCTTTGTTGCCCCATGATAAACACTAACTGTCATCTGCGTCAACATGTCTGTTTAAATGAACATTTTTAGAGATAATCCCTTCCGATAGCCTTGACTTAAATGTAAAGGATAGAAGATGATGGAGAAGAGAGGTGGATGGGAGAAGGAGGAAGAAGGAAGAGAATTTTTTTTGAATTTTTAAAACACCTTTATTTATCTAGTCATCAGATCAACAAGCATTAAAAAACAACACCAGATTCAGCCCAGCATGCGTCCAAAGCAGAGCTCCTCCTCATCAATGGAGCACAGAATATTTTTATAACACCACACAGAGACAAAACAGTCCAGATCATTCATCAACCTGTAATAGTTGTGATCAATTTTCAGTCTGCTTGTTATCATTCTGATCAGTATGGTGATAACATCAAAGTCCAAAGAACCATTTATCTTGTTCTTTCTGCTGATATAAATGGCCATCTTAGCTTGGCCCAACAGAAAGTTGAACAACTGGCACTTATCACGAGTCCTCCTCGAGAGGTAAAGGAAAGGGAGGAAAATTACAGATACAGTTGAAAGAAGGTAAAGGAAAGAAAGGATGACAGGAAGACAGAAGAGAGGTGGATGGGAGAGGGAGGAAGATGGAGGAGAGGAAAAGTTGATGAGAGACAGAGAGATGAAGAAATGAAGGAAAATTAAGGACAGGAAAGGAGATCAATAAACAGAAAAACAGTAAAGACAGAAGATTAAGGAGGGGAAGGATGGACGGGTAAAACAAGAAAGATGAAATAGAAGAGGAATGTAGAATAAAAGGATAGGAGTTGGAGTTGGAGATGGAGGGTGGAGAGGTGAAAGAAAACATGAAAGTGAGGAAGAGTAGACAAGTTAGGGAGTGAGATGAGATGGAGAGAGTGAGTTGGTGAAGAAATGAGTGAAAGACCAAAGAGATGGATAGGAAGGGTTGAGGGGAGAAGAAGGAAGATGAAAGACAGGAAATATAGAAATGGTGTGTTTGAGAAATAGAGAAAGGAATATGAAGAAGGAAAAGGAAGAAAATGAATAAGAGTACAGGGGGAAATGTGAAGGATAGAAGATGATGGAGAAGAGAGGTGGATGGGAGAAGGAGGAAGAAGGAAGAGAGGAAAAGTTGATGAGAGACAGGGAGATGAAGAAATGAAGGAAAAGGGACAGGAAGGTGGAGATGTAAATAAAAAAGAAGGGTGGATGTTAAATGAAAGAAGATTATAAAAAATCCCTTCCATTCATGAAGAATTGAAAGGATGAAGAGGTAAAGGAACAAAAGATGTAAGGAAAGGAAGGAAAATGGACAGGAAGGATGGTAGGGTAAGGAAGAGAAAAATAGAGAAGGTGGAGAGGTAAAAGAAAAAAAGGAAAAAGAAAGGAGAGGGTGGGTGGATGGATGGCAAAGGAAGAAGAAAGGAAAATCAAGTGAAGGAGGATGGGAGAGAGCCCTACCTCCCATCCATGAAGGAAAAATGATGGAGATGAAGATGGAAAGGAAAAGTAGTGGAAGAAGAGATGATGGATAGAAAGGTACAGAGGAAGGAAGTGGAAGGAACATTTAAGAGAAAGAAAGAAAAAGACAGTAAGAGTAGAGGTGTAAAGGAGAGAGGGTGAGAGAAAAACTAAGTTTAAAGATAAAACGGTGGAAGATGATAGAATATAAAGGAAAGGAAAAGTGGATGGGTGAAACAGAGGGATTAAGGAGAGAAAGAATAGAGAGGAAGATGAAGGAGCAGGATAGGTAGAGGGTGGAAAGGTATATGAAACAAGATTATGGGAAGCGCGGAGATGTACAAGATAGGAAATAAAAGAAAGGGTGAAGACGAAAAGGAAGGAATGTGGAGGATGAAAGGAGAATGAAAGGAAAAGTAAGAAGAATGAAGGAGAGAAAGAGTGGAGGTGTTAAGGGTGGAGGATGAAGGATAGAAAAAGTGGAGGAAAATGAAGGAAGACAGGGTGGATGGTTCAAGAATCAAGAAAAAAAATAGTGTAAAGGTAGGAGATAAAGGACAGGAGGAATGGAAAATAAAGAATGAGTTGGAGGAGATGGAGGGTGGAGAGGTGAAAAAGAAAACATGAATGAGAGGAAGAGTGGAGATGTTAAGGGTGGAGGATGAAGGAGAGAAATTGGAGAAGGAGATGAAAAATGGAAAGGGTTGAAAATCGAAGAATGAGAGATGAAGGATAGAAAAAGTGGAGGAAAATGAAGGAAGATGATGAAGAGAAAGGGTGGATGTTAAAGAATAACGTAAAAGTAAAGTTAGGAGATGAAGGAGGGGAAGGGTGGATGAGTAAAACCAGAGAGATGAAGGACAGGAGGAATGGAAAACAAAGAAGAGTTGGAGGAGATGGAGGGTGGAGAGGTGAAAGAGAAAACATTAATGAGAGGAAGAGTAGATGAATTAAGGAGCGAGATGGAGAGTGAATAGGTAAAGAAATGAGAGAAAGGCCAGAAAGATACAGGAAGAATAATGAAGGACAGGAAGGGTTGAGGGGAGAAGAAGGAAGATGAAAGACAGGAACATAAAGAATGAACTAAAGAGAAGATGATGGAGAAGAGAGGTGGATGGGAGAGGGAGATGAAGAAATTAAGGAAAATTAAGGACAGGAAGGGTGGGAGAGCAAGGAAGAGGAAAAACAGAGGGTGGGGAGGTAAAAAAAAGGGAAGAAAAGAAAGGAGAAGCTGGGTGGATGGACGCCAGAGGAAGGAAGAAAGAAAGGAAAGTCAAGTGAGGAAGGATGGGAGAGAGCCCTAGCTCCCCATGCATGAAGGAAAAAATGATAGAGATGACAATGGAAAGGCCAGAGAGATACAGGAAGAATGATGAAGGACAGGAAGGGTTCAGGGGAGAAGAAGGAAGATGAAAGACAGGAACATAAAGAATGAATTAAAGAGATGGTGTTGAGAAATAGAGAAAGGAATATGAAGAAGAAGGAAAAGGGAGGGAAATGAACGAGAGGAAAGAGGGAAATGTAAAGGATAGAAGATGATTGAGAAGAGAGGTGGATGAGAGAGGGAGGAAGAAGCAGGACAGGAAAAGTTGATGAGAGACAGGGAGATGAAGAAATGAAGGGAAATTAAGGACAGGAAAGTAGATCAATAAACAGAAAAACAGTAAAGACAGAAGATTAAAGAGGGGGAGGATGGACGGGTAAGAGGCTGGGTGGAAGAAAGGAAGATGAAGGAGTAGGATAGGTAAGAGAAAAGAGTGGAAGGTTGAAGAGGAAAAGGAAACAATGTGGAGGATGGAAGGAGTATGAAAGGGAAAGTAAGAAGAATGAAGGACAGGAAGAGAGGAGATGTTAAGGGTGGAAGATGAAGGAGAGAAAGATGGAAAGGGTTGAGAATCTAAGGATAAGAGATGAAGGATATGAAGAAACGAGAGAAAGGCCTGAGAGATACAGGAAGAATGATGAAGATAGCAAGGGTTGAGGGGAGAAGGAGGAAGATGAAAGACAGGAACATAAAGAATAAATCAAAGAGATGATGTTGAGAAATAGAGAAAGGAATATGACAAAGGGAAAGGGAGGGAAATAAAGAAGACAGGGAAAGGTAAAGATGATGGAGAAGAGAGGTGGATGGGAGAGGGAGATGAAGAAATTAAGGAAAATTAAGGACAGGAAGGGTGGGAGAGCAAGGAAGAGGAGGTAAAAAAAAGAGGAGAGGAGGTAAAAAAAAAGGGAAGAAAAGAAAGGAGAAGCTGGGTGGATGGACGCCAGAGGAAGGAAGAAAGAAAGGAAAGTCAAGTGAAGAAGGATGGGAGAGAGCCCTAGCTCCCCATACATGAAGGAAAAAATGATAGAGATGAAGATGGAAAGAAAAAGTACTGGAGGAAGAGATGAGGGACAGAAAGGGATAGAGTTAGAGAAAGCAAGATGGAGGGATCATTTAAGGGAAAGAAAGAAAAGGACAGGAAGAGTGAAGGGTGGACTGGAGATGAAGATGGAAAGGGTTGAGAAGCAACAGAGGAGAGAAAAATGAAGGAAGAAGAAAAGGAAGGGTGGATGAAAGTAAAAAAGGTAGATTAAAGAAGTAGAAAGTGAATTAAAGAAAGGGTGGATGGGTAAAATAAAAATGAAGGAGAGGAAGAATGTAGAATAAAAGATGGGAGTTGAAGGAGATGGAGGGCAAAAGAGAAAAGATGAAAGAGGGAGAGTAGATGAGTTAGGGAGTGAGATAAAGGTGGAACGGTGATCGAGGAAGATGAAATATGGAGACTGAACTGGTAAAGACACAAGAGGAAAGGTAGATGTGAAAGACTGAGAAAGATGCAGGAGAGGAAAAGTCAGCAGGAGGAAGAGTGAGAAGGAGAAGAGGAGAGAGAGTGACTGGTTAAAGGAAACAAGATAAATAAGAATGAGAGGGTCCTACATCTCCCATCCATGAGAGAAATGAAGGGTATGGAGGAAAAATAAAGTTGAAAGAGATGAAAGTCAGATGGATAAATGAAGGAAAATAAAAAGGTAAGAAAAGTTTGATAGTAAAAGGTTGGGAAATGAAGGAGATGAAGAGTGGAGATTTAAAGTAAGGAAGATGGAGCAAGAGATCACTGAAGGAATGGAAGGGAGGAGATGCGAAGGACAGCAGATGACAGAGGAAGAGTGGTTAAAAGAAGGTAAAGGAATGAAGGTGGAGAGGTAGATAAAAGATAGGAGAGGGAGGAAGAGGATGGATAAGGAGTTATTAGAAAGGAGAAAGAAGAGAGATGGGAGAAGTGGAAAGATGAAGGAGAGGAGGGTAGATGGAAGATGGAGATGTAGATGTAGAAGGATGGAAAGGTAAAGGAGAGAAGTAATGGGGGAGGAAGAGTTGATTGATAAATGAAAGAAGATGGTGAGAGATGAAGGTACATAAAAGAAGATGAATGATAGAAGGGAGAAGAGGAAGGGTGGAGAGCTAGAAGAGAAAGATCATGGAGAGAAATAAAAACCAAAAGGATGGGTGGATGGTAGAAGGAGGACACAACAGATGGAGAAAAGAACAAAGTTGAAATAGACAGAAGGTGGATTGAGAGAGAAAAATGGAGAGGAAGAGTGGATGAGATGAAATATGAAAAGGGTTGAGAATCTAAGGATAAGAGATGAAGGATAGAACAAGTGGAGAGGAAAATTAAGATGATGAAGAGAAAGGGTGGAAGGGTGGAAAGAAGAAAGATGAAGCTTGGGTGGGAGAGGGAGGAAGATTGGGGGAAGAAATAGTTGACAGGAGAAAGGGAGATGGGAGGAAGGAAGGAAGGAATGAGAATAAGGGACAGAAAGGAGGGATGGTTAAAGAGGTTAGAGAAGGAAAAGAAAAAACAATGGATGGATAGCAGAAGAAGGAAGAAAAAGGAAAGTCAAGTGAAGAAGGATGGGAGAGAACCCTACTTCCCATCCATGAAGGATAGAAAGGATGGAGAGAAGTTGAAAGAAACAAAAGTTGGATAGGAGAGAGAAAAACTAAGTTTAAAGATACAACAGTGGAGGATGATAGAACAAACAGAGGGATTAAGGAGAGAAAGGATAGAGCGGAAGATGGAGGAGCCGGATAGGTAGAGGGTGGAATGGTATAGGAAACAAGATTAAAGATAAGAAGCATGGAGATGTAAAGGATAGAAAATAAAAGAAAGGGTGAAGAGAAAAAGGAAGGAATGTGGAGGATGAAAGGAGTATGAAAGGGAAAGTAAGAAGAATGAAGGACAGGAAGAAAGGAGATGTTAAGGGTGGAGGATGAAGGAGAGAAAGATGGAACGGCTTGAGAATCTAAGAATAAGAGATGAAGGATAGAAAAAGTGGAGGAAAATGAAGGAAGATGAAGAGAAAGGGTGGATGCTTCAAGAATCAAGAAAAGGAATAGTGTAAAGGTAGGAGATGAAGGACAGGAGGAATGGAAAACAAAGAATGAGTTGAAGGAGATGGAGGGTGGAGAGGTGAAAGAGAAAACAAAAGAGAGGAAGAGTAGATGAGTTAGGGAGCAAGGTGTAAAGACTGATAATTACACCTTGAGGTGGACGGGCAGTCCACGCCTTTACTTGAAGAGTTTACCAACTTTTATGTAAACAGTGTCACGGCTCTTGTCAATCAGATGTAATTGTCTTTTTAACGTGCTGACGTGCTACGGTAAGCGTATTGTATCATTTCCGGTTGCCGACTGTGTTTCCTGATAACGTTGTTGCTGCTCTCATCTCAGTTGATTTTCCTATATATATCACATTACTGTGGATTAATATCTGCTGTATATTTAATCTTTCGCTAGTTTTACACAAGCACTCTCAGCGCTTTTCTCTTAGCGACTTTTCTCGCTAATCGCACAAATTGTTCGTCACTTTAGCTCTGCAGCTAGCACTAGCAGCTAACTTAAACTAAGCAGTTAGCGATGGCTTCTCTCTCTCCCTCTCGTTCTCCTGCTCTCTCTTGCTCGGTGTGTCAAATGTTTAGTTATTCCTCTGCCTCCTTTAGTGATAGTGGTAAGTGTAATAAGTGTAGTTTATTTGCAGCACTGGAGGCAAGGCTCAGTGAATTGGAAGCGCGGCTCCGCACCATGGAAAAACAATCAGCTGCTAATATAGTTAGCCAGCCCGTAGTATCCGGTGCGGGCCGACCTAGCGTAGCTCCCACTCCCCCGGTAGCTCCCGAGCAGCCGGGAAGCCAGGGCGGCTGGGTGACTGTCCGAAGGAAGCATAGCCCTAAGCAGAAGCCCACGGTTCACCACCAACCAGTTCATGTTTCTAACAGGTTCTCCCCACTCAGCAACACACCCGCTGAGAAACAAACTCTGATTATTGGCAGCTCCATAGTCAGAAACGTGAAGTTAGCGACACCAGCAGCTATAGTTCAATGTATTCCTGGGGACAGAGCGGGCGACATTGAGTCAAATTTAAAACTGCTGGCTAAGAATAAACGTAAATATGGTACGATTGTCATCCATGTCGGCGGCAACGACTCCCGATTACGCCAATCGGAGATCACCAAAATTAATGTTGAGTCGGTGTGTACATTTGCAAAAACAATGTCGGACTCCGTAATTTTCTCTGGACCGCTGCCTAATCTAACCAGTGATGTCATGTATAGCCGCATGTCACAATTCAACCGCTGGTTGTCGAGGTGGTGTCCAGCAAACGATGTGGGCTTCATAGATAATTGGCAGACTTTCTGGGGAAGACCTGGTCTGATTAGGGGAGACGTCATACATCCCACTTTGGATGGAGCTGCTCTCATATCCAGAAATATGGCCAAGTTTATTAGTAAACCAAAACCATGACAACCCAGGGTTGAGACCAGGAGGCAGAGCTACAGTCCTACACGCTTCTCTGCGCTTCCATTAGAGCAGTTACCCACCCAACCACATAGAGACTGTGTCTGTCCCCCGACCACATAAATCAATTAAATCCAAAGTAAACAAAAGAAGAGTCATTCATGAAAATCTAGTAAAACTTGAAACCACTACTGCAATAGTACAACAAAATAAGATAATTAAATGTGGACTCTTGAACATTAGATCTCTTTCATCTAAAGCTGTTTTAGTAAACGATTTAATTTCAGATCATCATATTGATTTATTTTGTCTCACTGAAACCTGGCTGTGTCATGAAGAATACGTCAGCCTAAATGAATCCACTCCCCCCAGTCATATTAATACTCATATTCCTCGAGACACTGGCCGAGGAGGAGGAGTTGCAGCCATTTTCAACTCAAGCCTAATCATCAACCCTAGACCTAAATTTAATTATAACTCATTCAAAAGCCTTGTTCTTAGTCTCTCTCAGCCAACCTGGAAAACTTTACAGCCAGTTCTATTTGTTATAGTGTATCGTCCTCCTGGCCCGTACTCTGAATTCCTATCTGAATTCTCAGAGTTTTTGTCGTATTTAGTCCTTAGTACAGATAAAGTAATTATAGTAGGTGATTTTAATATTCATGTGGACGTTGATAGTGACAGTCTCAGCACTGCATTTATCTCATTATTAGACTCAATTGGCTTCTCTCAGTGTGTAAATAATCCCACTCACCGTCTTAACCACACCCTAGACCTTGTTCTGGCTTATGGGATTGAAATTGAACATTTAATAATTTTTCCACAAAATCCTATTTAATCAGATCATTTTTTAATAACTTTTGAATTCCTATTACTGGATTATACACCATTAGACAAAAATGTCCTCACTAGATGTCTATCTGATAGTGTTGTAGATAAATTTAAGGAAGCAATTCCGTCAGTACTGAATTCACTGCCATGTCTCAATACTACAGAGGACTCTTATGTTAACTTTAGTCCCTCCCAAATTGATAATCTTATTGATAGTGCTGCAGGCTCACTAAGACAAACACTCGACTCCATCGCCCCCTTAAAAAGAAGATAATAAAACATAAGAGGTTAGCTCCGTGGTATAACTCCCAAACTCGCAAATTAAAGCAAACATCGCGAAAATTGGAAAGGATTTGGCGTTCCACCAAAGTAGAAGAATCTCGCTTAGTCTGGCAAGGTAGTCATATAGGAAGGCCCTCTGTAATGCCAGAGCCGCCTATTACTCAGCATTAATAGAAGAGAATAAAAACTGCCCTAGGTTCCTTTTCAGCACTTTGGCCAGGCTGACAAAGAGTCATAACTCTACTGATCCATGTATTCCTATAGCTCTCAGTAGTAACGACTTTATGAGCTTCTTTAATGATAAAATTCTAACTATTAGAGACAAAATTAACCACCTCCTGCCCTCAACAGGCACCGTTCTCTCCCCAAACACAGGAACCTTAGTAACAGCAGTAAATCCTGACATATATTTGGACTGTTTTTCTCCAGTAGACTTGTCTGAACTAACTTCAATGATTTGTTCAGCTAAACCATCAACCTGTCTCTTAGATCCCATCCCAACTAGGCTGCTTAAGGAAGCCTTACCCTTAGTGAGCACTTCTTTACTAGATATGATCAATTTGTCTTTAGTAACAGGCTATGTACCACAGTCCTTTAAAGTAGCTGTAATTAAACCTCTTCTTAAGAAGCCTACTCTTGATTCAGGTGTTTTAGCCAATTATAGACCTATATCTACCTTCCATTTCTATCCAAGATCCTTGAGAAAGCAGTCTCTAATCAGTTATGTGACTTTCTACATAACAATAGTTTATTTGAGGATTTTCAGTCAGGATTTAGAGCGCATCATAGCACAGAGACAGCACTGGTGAAAGTCACAAATGACCTCCTAACTGCATCGGACAAAGGACTTGTCTCTATACTTGTCCTGTTAGATCTTAGTGCTGCATTCGACACAATTGACCATCAAATCCTTTTGCAGAAACTGGAACATTTAATTGGCATTAAAGGAACTGCATTAAGCTGGTTTAAGTCCTATTTATCAGACCGATTTCAGTTTGTACATGTTAATGATGAATCCTCTGTGAAGGCAAAAGTTAGACACGGAGTTCCACAAGGTTCTGTACTTGGACCAATTCTATTCACCTTATATATGCTTCCTTTAGGTAATATTATTAGGAAACACTCCATAAATTTTCATTGTTACGCAGATGACACCCAATTATATTTATCAGTGAAGCCAGATGAACCCAATCAGTTAAACAAACTCCAAACATGCCTTAACGACATAAATACCTGGATGACCTGCAATTTTCTACTTCTAAATTCAGATAAAACTGAAGTTATTGTGCTTGGCCCTAAACACATTATCTAATGATATAGCTACTCTGGATGGCATTACCCTGGCCTCCAGCACCACCGTAAGGAATCTGGGAGTTATCTTTGATCAGGATATGTCCTTTAACTCCCACATAAATCAAATTTCAAGGACTGCCTTTTTTCACTTACGTAATATCACAAAAATCAGGCACATCCTGTCCCTAAAAGATGCAGAAAAACTAGTTCACGCATTTGTTACTTCTAGGCTGGATTATTGCAATTCCTTATTATCAGGCTGCCCTAACAAGTCTCTAAAGACTCTCCAGCTGGTCCAGAATGCAGCTGCACGTGTATTGACTAAAACTAGAAAAAGAGACCACATTTCTCCCATTTTAGCTTCACTACATTGGCTTCCTGTAAAATCTAGAATAGAATTTAAAATCCTTCTCCTAACCTACAAAGCCCTTAATGGTCAGGCACCATCATATCTTGAAGAGCTCATAATACCGTATTATCCCACTAGAACACTGCGCTCCTAGAATGCAGGCTTACTGGTGGTTCCTACAGTCTTTAAAAGTAGAATGGGAGGCAGAGCCTTCAGCTATCAGGCTCCTCTTCTATGGAACCATCTACCGGATTCAGTCCGGGGTGCATGTTTAAGAGTAGGCTTAAAACTTTCCTTTTTGATAAAGCTTATAGTTAGGGCCGACCAGGCTCGCCTTGGATCAGCCCTTAGTTATGTTGCTATAGGCCTAGACTGCTGGGGGACTTCCCATGATGCACTGAGCTCCTCTCTCCTCCTCCTCCTCTCCATCTGTATGCATTCATGTAACATCAATGCATGTCACTAACTTTGCTTCTTCCCCGGAGTTTTTTGTGCTTTCTCATCTCACAGGAAAACCTGAGTCCCGGGCCGAACCTTCGCGGTCCTTCACAGTCCTGATGGCATCCTTCCCTGGCTATTGCTGCTTGTGCTTATTATTGTTGTTGATATTGTTTTTCTTCTGTCCCCCCTCCCCCTTTCCCTCTCTCTTTCTCTCTCTCAACCCAACCGGTCAAAGCAGATGGCCGCCCACCAAGAGCCGGGGTCTGCTTGAGGTTTCTACCCGTTAAAGGGGAGGTTTTCCTTACTGCTGTCGCCAAGTGCTTGCTCATGGGGGAATTGTTGGGTCTCTGTAAATTAAAGAGTACGGTCTTGACCTGCTCTATGTGAAAAGTGCCTTGAGATGACTTCTGTTGTGATATGGCGCTATATAAATAAAAATTGATTGATTGATTGATTGATTGATTGAAGGTGGAGATTGAGAGAGTGAATGAGTAAAGAAATGAGAGAAAGGCCAGAGAGATACAGGAAGAATAATGAAGGATAGGAAGAGTTGAGGGGAGAAGTAGGCAGATGAAAGACAGGAACATAAAGAATGAATTCAAGAGATGATGTTGAGAAATAGGAAGGATGAAACAGGAAAGAATAGAGAGAAAGAAAGGAAGATGGAGGAGCAGGATAGGTAGAGGGTGGAATGCTATAGGAAACAAGAATAAGGATAGGAAGCATGGAGATGTAAAGGATAGAAAATAAAAGAAAGGGTGAAGAGGAAAAGGGAAGAATGTGGATAGAAGGAGTATGAAAGGGAAAGTAAGAAGAATGAAGGAGAGAAAGATGGAAAGGCTTGAGAATCTAAGGATAAGAGATGAAGGATAGAAAAAGTGGAGGAAAATGAAGGAAGATGATGAAGAGAAAGGGTGGATGGTTAAAGAATCAAGAAAAAGAATAGTGTAAAAGTAGGAGATAAAGGACGGGAAGGATGGATAGGTAAAATGAGAAAGATGAGGGACAAGAGGAATGGAAAATAAAGAATATGAGTTGAAGTAAATAATGATTAAAAAAGAAGGGTGGATGGTTAAATTAGATGATTATAAAAAATCCCTTCCATTCATGAAGAACTGAAAGGATGAAGAGGTAAAGGAAAGGTATGAAAATGGACAGGAAGGATGGCAGAGCAAGGTAGAGAAAAAATAGAAAGGATGAAGAGGTAAAAGAAAAGGGAAGGAAAAGAAAAGGGAGGATGGGTGGATGGATAGCAGAGGAAGGAAGAAGAAAGGAAAATCAAGTGAAGGAGGATGGGAGAGAGCCCTACTTCCCATCCATGAAGGACAGAAAAGTCAATTATAGTGGAGGAGAAAGAGGAAAGGTCATTAGGTAAAGGAAGCAAGGTGGAAGAAGAGGAAAGAAAGTGATGGTGAGAGGGTGGATGGTAGAAGTAGGAAGGTGAAGGGAGGAAGATGGAAGATGAAGGATGACTAAGAAGGATGCAATACAAAGGAAAAGGAAGGAAAGGGAATGTGGAGAGGCAAAGGAAGGAGAGGAGAGACAGTAAGATCAAAAGGATGAGAGAGGAAGAAGAAATGAGGAAGATGGACAGAAAACAAAGTAGAGGGAGGGTGGGTAGGAGAGGGAGGGTAAATAAGAAAAAGGGAAGTTGGAAAGAGCATTTAAGGGAAAGAAAGAAAAGGACAGGAAGAGTGGAGGTGTAAAGGAGAGAGGGTGAAGGAGAGAAAGGGTGGACTGGAGGTGAAGATGAATGATGAAGGATGGAAAGGTTTGAGAAGGAAAGGATAGGAGATGAAGGAAAGAAACATGGGACAAACGTGAAGGAGGACGAAGAAAAGAAAGGGTGGGTGTTAAAGAAAGTAGAACAAGAAACAGAATAGCATAAAGGTAAAGACAGAAGATGGATGGATGGGTAAAACAAGAAAGATGAAGGAGAGGAACAGTTGAGGGGAGTGAGAGGGAGAAGGAAGTGAAGGGTGGAGAGGTAAAGGAAAGGGAGGAAAATTACAGATACAGTTGAAAGAAGGTAAAGGAGAGAAAGGATGGAGAGGAAGAAAAGAGGAAGTAGCTGGGAGATAGAAGGTGGAGTGATATAGGAAACAAGATTAAAGTTAGGAAGTGTGGAGATGTAAAAGAGGAAAAAGGATAGAAAGGCTGGAGAGGTAAATGAAGAAATGTAGGAGGAGGATGAAAGGAACATGGAAGAGGAAAAACATGAAGGAGAGAAAAGTGGAAGAGAGATGAAGGGATGGATGGATGGGAGAGGAAGGAAGAAGAAGGACAGGAACATGAAGGATTTAATGGATAGAGAGGAAAGAAGATGAAGCTTGGATGGGAGGGAGAGGAAGATTTAGGAAAGAAAAAGTTGACAGGAGAAAGAGATGAGAGGAAGTGTGGAAAGGAAATAAGGAGTATGAGGGACAGAAAGGAGGGATGGTTAAAGGAAGAGAAATTGCTCTTATCCATGAATGATAGAAAGGTTCAGAGAAAAACTAAGTTTAAAGATACAACAGTAGAAGATGATAGAATATAAATGAAAGGAAAAGTGGATGGATGAAACAGGGGGATTAAGGAAAGAAAGAATGGAGAGAAAGAAAGGAAGATGGAGGAGCAGGATAGGTAGAGGGCGGAGTGGTATAGGAAACAAGAATAAGGATAGGAAGCATGGAGATGTAAAGGACAAGAAATAAAAGAAATGCTGAAGAGGAAAAAGGAAAGAATGTGGGGGATGAAAGGAGTATGAAAGGGAAAGTAAGAATGAAGGACAGGAAGAGTGGAGATGTTAAGGGTGGAGGATGAAGGAGAGAGAGATGGAAAGGGTTGAAAATCAAAGAATAAGAGATGAAGGATAGAAAAAGTGGAGGAAAATGAAGGAAGTTGATGAAGAGACAGGGTGGATGTTAAAGAATAGAGATGAAGGACAGGAGGAATGGAAAACAAAGAATAAGAGTTGGAGGAGATGGAGGGTGGAGAGGTGAAAGAGAAAACATGAATGAGAAGAAGAGTAGATGAATTACAGAGCAAGATGGAGAGAGTGAATGAGTAAAGAAATGAGAGAAAGGCCAGAGAGATACAGGAAGAATAATGAAGGATAGGAAGGGTTGAGGGGAGAAGGAGGAAGATGAAAGACAGGAAATTAAAGAATGAATTAAAGAAATGGTGTGTTGGAGAAATAAAGAAAGGAATATGAAGGACGGGGAAATGTAAAGGATAGAAGATGACAGAAGAGAGGTGGCTGGGAGAGGGAGGAAGAAGCAGGACAGGAAAAGTTGACAGGAGAAAGGGAGATGAAGAAATGAAGGAAAAAAGGACAGGAAGGTGGAGATGTAAATAATGATGAAAAGAAGGGTGGATGGTTAAATGAAAGAAGATAAAAAAAAATCCCTTCCATCCATGAAGAACTGAAAGGATGAAGAGATAAATGAAAAAAAGATGTAAGGAAAGGAAGGAAAATGGACAGGAAGGATGGTAGAGCAAGAAAGAGAAAAAATAGAAAGGGTGAAGAGGTAAAAGAAAAGGGAAGGAAAAGAAAGGAGAGGCTGGGTAGATGGATAGAGGAAGGAAGAAGAAAGGAAAATCAAGTGAAGAAGGACGGGAGAGATCCCTACCTCCCAT
Organism: Thunnus thynnus; assembly: GCF_963924715.1. Taxonomy (NCBI): domain Eukaryota; kingdom Metazoa; phylum Chordata; class Actinopteri; order Scombriformes; family Scombridae; genus Thunnus; species Thunnus thynnus. The sequence continues at coordinate 13,536,545 of NC_089518.1, forward strand.
CCATGAAGGACAGAAAGGCTGGGAGAAAATTAAGGAAGATTAAAAGATACAAACAGAAGATGATAGAATATAAGGGAAAGGAAAAGTGGATGAGTGAAACAGAGGGATTAAGGAGAGAAAGAATAGAGAGGAAAATGAAGGAGCAGGATAGGTAGAGGGTGGAAAGGTATAGGAAATAAGATATAAGATAGGAAGCATGGAGATGTAAAGGATAGAAAATAAAAGAAAGGGTGAAGAGGAAAAGGAAGGAATGTGGAGGATGGAAAGTGTATGAAAGGAAAAGTAAGAAGAATGAAGGAGAGAAAGAGTGGAGGTGTTAAGGGTGGAGGATGAAGGATAGAAAAAGTGGGGGAAAATGAAGGAAGACAGGGTGGATGGTTCAAGAATCAAGAAAAAAAATAGTGTAAAGGTAGGAGATAAAGGACAGGAGGAATGGAAAATAAAGAATGAGTTGGAGGAGATGGAGGGTGGAGAGGTGAAAGAGAAAACATGAATGAGAGGAAGAGTAGATGAATTAAGGAGCGAGATGGAGAGTGAATAGGTAAAGAAATGAGAGAAAGGCCAGAGAGATACAGGAAGAACGATGAAGGATAGGAAGAGTTGAAGGGAGAAGAAGGAAGATGAAAGACAGGAAAATAAAGAATGAATTAAAGAGATGATGAGAAATAGAGAAAGGAATATGAAGAAGGAAAAGGAAGGAAATGTATAAGAGGACAGGGGGAAATGTAAAGGATAGAAGATGATGGAGATGAGAGGTGGATGGGAGAGGGAGGTGTTGAAAGAGATGAAATGTACATGGATAAATGAAGGAAGATAAAGATTTTGCAGTAGAAGGATAGAAGATGAAGGTAAATAAAAGATAGAAAAGAGAAGAGGGAAGGGTGGAGAGGTATTTCAACAAAAATGCAAAAACATGACATCAAGCCTTCACATTCAGATACATATACAGAGACCCTCCTCCCCCTCACTACAAACAGCCCCGTCTATACACCAACAATATCATTTAGCAGACTGTAATAAACATATTCAGCCCCAAGATAGAAAGGATAGAAAGATGAAGGAAGCTGAAAGAGAAAACTTGGATGGAGTAAGATGTAGGAGAGGAACAGTTGAGGGGTAAAGGAAAGGGAGGAAAATTACAGATACAGTTGAAAGAAGGTAAAGGAGAGAAAGGATGGAGAAGAATAAGAGAAGAGGAAGGAGCTGGGTGATAGCAGGTGGAGTGATATAGGAAACAAGATTAAAGTTAGTAAGCGTGGAGATATAAAGGATAGAAAATAAAAGAAAGGGTGAAGAGGAAAAGGGAAGAATGTGGAGGATGGAAGGAGTATGAAAGGGAAAATAAGAATGGAGGAGAGAAAGAGAGGAGATGTTAAGGGTGGAGGATGAAGGAGAGAAAGATGGAAAGGCTTGAGAATCTAAGGATAAGAGATGAAGGATAGAAAAAGTGCAGAGGAAAATGAAGGAAGATGATGAAGAGAAAGGGTGGATGGTTAAAGAATCAAGAAAAAGAATAGTGTAAAAGTAGGAGATAAAGGACAGGAAGGATGGATAGGTAAAATGAGAAAGATGAAGGGCAGGAGGAATGGAAAAAGAATATGAGTTGAAGGAGGTGAAGAGTGGAAAGATGAAAGAGAAAATATGAAAGTGAGGAAGAGTAGACAAGTTAGGGAGTGAGATCTAGATGGAGAGAGTGAGTTGGTGAAGAAATGAGAGAAAGACCAGAGAGATGGATAGGAAGGGTTGAGAAGAAAAGAAAGATGAAAGACAGGAACATAAAGAATGAATTAAAGAAATGGTTTTAAGAAAGAGATAGGAATATGACGAAGGGAAAGGGAGGGAAACGAATAAGAGGATGAGATGTAAAGGATAGATAGAAGAAGAAGAGGGAGGAAGAAGCAGGACAGGAAAAGTTGATGAGAGACAGGGAGATGAAGAAGTGAAGGAAAAAGGACAAGAAGGTGGAGATGTAAATAATGATAAAAAAGAAGGGTGGATGGTTAAATGAAAGAAGATTATACAAAATCCCTTCCATCCATGAAGAATTGAAAGGATGAAGAGGTAAAAGGAAATAAAGATGTAAGGAAAGGAAGGAAAATGGACAGGAAGGATGGTAGGGCAAGGAAGAGAAAAAAATAGAAAGGGTGAAGAGGTAAAAAAGGGAAGGAAAAGAAAAGAGAGGCTGGGTAGATGGATAGCAGAGGAAGGAAGAAGAAAGGAAAATCAAGTGAAGGAGGGTGGGAGAGATCCCTACCTCCCATCCATGAAGGAAAAATGATGGAGATGAAGATGGAGAGGAAAAGTAGTGGAAGAAGAGATGAGGGATAGAAAGGTACAGAGTTAGACAAAAGGAGGATGGAAGGATCATTGGGGAAAGAAAGAGGGTGGGTAGGTGAGGAAGGATAAATATGATGAAAGATAAAGCAGGTGGAACAGTAAAGGGAGAAGATGAGGGATAGAAAGGTGGAGAGGCAGAGGAAGGAAGTGGAAGGAACATTTAGGAAAGAGAAGGACAGGAAAAGTAGAGGTGTAAAGGAGAGAGGGTGAGAGAAAAACTAAGTTTAAAGATAAAACGGTTGAAGATGATAGAATATAAAGGAAAGGAAAAGTGGATGGGTGAAACAGAGGGATTAAGGAGAGAAAGAATAGAGAGGAAGATGAAGGAGCAGGATAGGTAGAGGGTGGAAAGGTATAGGAAACCAGATTAAAGACAGGAAGCATGGAGATGTAGATAGGAAATAAAAGAAAGGGTGAAGAGTGAAAGGAAATATGTGGAGGGTGGAAGGAGTATGAAAAGGAAAGTAAGAAGAATGAAGGAGAGAAAGAGTGGAGATGTTAAGGGTGGAGGATGAAGGAGAGAAAGATGGAAAGGCTTGAGAATCTAAGGATAAGAGATGAAGGATAGAAAAGTGGAGAGGAAAATGAAGGAAGATGATGAAGAGGAAAGGGTGGATGGTTAAAGAATAGTGTGAAGGTAAAAGTAGGAGATGAAGGAGGGGAAGGGTGGATGAGTAAAACCAGAGAGATGA